>NC_062572.1:64100801-64403493 GCF_022837055.1 Prionailurus viverrinus | reverse complement strand
CTGGTTTTAGTGACTGTACTAGGGGTGTATAAACAAATTCCGTATTTTTAGGAAATAAACTGTGGTATTTCAGAGTAGAAAGACAGCATGTCTGTAACACAGAGAGGCAACAAAAATGATGAAGCAAATATGTCAACATGTTAGCAGTTGGAAAATCTGTGTGGAGGGCTTCCAGCCCTTTTTTTTTTCCTCAAATTTTTCTTCAGTCTGAAATTAGGTGAAAATAAGAAGTTAACAGAAAAAAAATAACACAAGGCAGAAAAAAAGTGTGGGTTTGACTCCTGGCTTTCCCACATATTAACTGTATGATCTTGAGCAAGTTATTTAACCTGTCAAAGCTTCACTTTTATCATTTATAACATGTGGACTGACTTTCCCTTCTAAGGTTTTTATGAGAACTAAATATTACATGTAAAACGCTCAATCAATTTATTATTAGGGTTGAGGCAATGCAGAGAGAAATGGGTAGACGCAAAACTCAGGAAGGTTATAGGAGACTCTGCGTGCTGCATTGGGCACTATTTTGTGTTGCTCCAGACCACCCAATGCTGTCACCAGAGCTTACTGGAGGCAACCCTCTGACAGTGTTTCAATATTCAAACTAACATGCTCATCCTTACCCTAACACTTACAGCTCCAACACACACACGCACACACAGCTTTCTCAGAACTCCCTCGTCCTTGGTGTGCTGAGATCCATGGGGTGATGAGAGAGAAGCATCCTGAGTAGTAAAACTAAAAAACTAAAACAAGCACACTGTAATAAAGAGATGACACTGTAAACAGTAACACATTGGTGTGGGGCATTTTTAGAACTTATGAGACACCTAGCATTGGTCACAATATTTCAGATGTGTCCCTAACTAGCTCAGAGCACAGAAGAACTGTTACCTTCCCAGGTACCAGCACTCTATTTCTATTTATGGGACCTAGGTAGCTGTGGGCAAAGGCTCAGTCTGGATGTCACTGAAATCCGCCCCCCAGAACTGTTTATAATTCAAACAGTTCTCTTATTGCAGAAGTAAATGTGTTGTCCTTAGTTCAAAAAATGTTAAAAGCCATCCATCCATCAGTCCTGTGGGGAAGAAAATTTCCCCAAACTCCTGAAATCATACTATACGGAGGACCCTACTTCTCCCCCACACAAAAGGCCAAACCCGTTAAATAACGTCCATTGTATGGGACAATCCTTTTTTATAGCTCTCTCCCTTGGCCCTTGCAGTAAAGCGTGCAGTCTTATTTATCATCTCACGTTTCAAGGAAGAAATCAGAAATCTATCAGCTTTCAAGGCCTGAGTGATGGGGACAGGAACAAAGAACACCTCAAATTGGGGCTGGATAGGAGCAAAGTTGACAACAGCTCCTGAGAGGCTATTTGTTTTATTTATTTATCACCTGTCAGGGCAGGAAGGAAAAGGGAACCAAATTGCCTATAGGGCTCAGCAAAGCCTCCATAATGTGCCCTTATTTAGAGAACATTCATGAGGGTTACAAAGAGAATAGGACTAGGAAAAATGTCTGCTATCAGGAGAATGATCATGTATATTATCATTTTAACAGAGTAAAAGGGGCCCCGTTAATAATTATCCCAGCACAGCAGACAGGAATCAGGACTGCCCCAGGCAAATCAAAGTCTGTGGCCACCATGGTGATGAAGATGTTAGGTAGAACTGTGTGTGTGTGTGTGTGTGTGTGTGTGTGTGTGTGTGTGTGTGTGTGTGTAATGAAATTTATTGTCAAATTGGTTTCCATACAATACCCAGTGCTCATCCCAACAAGTGCCCTTCTCAATACCGATCACCTACCCTCCCCTCCCTCCCACCCCCATCAACCCTCAGATTATTCTCAGTTTTTAAGAGTGTTTTATTGCTGGGAGCCGAGCTATCCAACCAGCCTGATGGCAGGGCCCGGGTGGTGGACGGATCGGGACTGCATGGCAGCCCACCGAAAGTGAAGCTTCTTGTACTCCTGCTTTTATGTAATTTGGCCTTAGCGTTGGTCAGGGAAGCCCCCCTACCAATGAAAGTACCTGGGGATTTGTCAGTTGGGAAATTGCCCACTACAGGCCCCCCAGGAAAAGAACCATTGAGGAAAGAATTATTTCTTCAATAATAATTGAAGAAATTATTCCACAGGGAAATTATACGGCCCTACATCCAGCCCTTGCCACACCCTGTAAAGACTCCTCTATCTAAAGGAAGGATAGCCCCATATATTTCCCAGCCAAGGAGGTGGACAAAGGGGTTTGAAACCCCCACTCCATCAACAAAGGAATGTATCTATGGATACAAGTTACTCCAACCCTAGGCCCACTTGGCCTCCAGGAGGCATTCCAGATGTAACTGGACTGGGTGGGTTAAGACACAGAATGGTTTCTTAGTTCCTAGCTAGGTATACATTGTCTCTGTTGGAGCACATAAGGCTTGGGTTCTCAGGGCCCTCCTGGCTCCCTCCTGCACCCCAAAGTGAATACTTTGTTCCTTGTGCCACAAATCACACAAAGCAACAATTTAGAAGTCACGCCCTTGTAAAACATTCCACTTGAGGTGTTGTGAGCTAGATGACCTTGTAAGGGTAGGAGGGAATGTTACAAGAAAATAACTATGTTGTTCCTTTATGGGTGATCACACAAAGGAACATTTTTAGAATTAGGTAATGCCGAGAAACATAGATAATGCATGCTACAAGGAATTTGCTAACAAATATAATGCCATGCTTGCTGCAATAAAGAGGCCAGTCTAACACACTGCTGTTGTCTGTGTCCATTCTATTTTTGTTTTATTTTCGCTTTTTCACCGATGCGGTTCATCCTCTGGGAACCCCTGGACCTGCTGGAGCTGGACTCCGGCATTCTATGGCTTAGCTCCCGCCCTCTTTTTTTTTTTCCTTCCCCTCCCCCATGGTCTTCTGTTAAGTTTCTCAGGATCCACATAAGAGTAAAAACATATGGTATCTGTCTTTCTCTGTAGGACTTATTTCACTTAGCATAATGCTCTCCAGTTCCATCTACATTGCTACAAGAGGCCATATTTCATTCTTTCTCATTGCCAAGTAGTATTCCATTGTGTATATAAACCACATCTTTATCCATTCATCAGTTGATGGACATTTAGGCTTTTTCCATAATTTGGCTATTGTTGAAAGTGCTGCTATAAACATTGGGGTACAAGTGCCCCTATGCATCAGCACTCCTGTATCCCTTGGGTAAATTCCTAGCAGCTGTGCTTTTATTTTGCCAGAAGAATGACAGAATAGGTTTCAAGCTCTTTGTTTTAGAATATGAGAATAAGCAAAACAGAGATCTTTAGAGCTCAAATAGCTTCATCTTTCCATTTTGCAAATGAAGCTAAAAAAACAAAAAAAGGCAAGGAACTTTATTAACAACTAGAGAATTGCAAAAGCATAAGGATCAAAGTGTTTTTGGTATGGTTAGTTTAGCTAAGAGCCTGGGATCCAAGTTTCCAAATTCCTGCATATGATAAGGGAAGCCAATCTATACCAAGAAAGTTACTGTCTGCCTATTCCATTCATCTGAAAAAATATACTCAAATACCATATCCTGAGCCTACTACTCACCCTCATTCTTCATATTCTAGTACTTATACAAATGAAGATGCACATAGAGAGCCAATGGGTTCTCATACAACCATGGGTACTCATAAAATAACACGTCCACTCTTTCTTCCCAAATTTACACACAACAAACGTATCTAGTTTCATAATCCAGATATATCCACCTAACGTGGCCTCTGTTCTGTATTAGCCAGATATAAAAATCAGGACTCATATACACATGCTTGCCTGTGCATGAAGCAAAGCATATACATGAACCCTAACTCACAACATTGATAGAAGTATACCAGGACCTATGTAAAAGAGATCATATGCAAATAAGTGAGGAGTTCTCTGGAGAGGTGCATGTGTTGGGTATAAATAAGAGCACTGGAGGGGCTGAATACACCCCTCAAGACCACCACCCGGAAGGATTCTAGAAAAGTATGGTGCTCAATCTTCTGCCTTCAGACCAGCCAGGATCCTTCTTTCTCTGTGGAAATCTAGACTTAATTCATCTGTGATTTCCTGGTACCAAATCTTCTTGTGCTCATACCCAGTATCTCTAATTAACCTCTGCTCTGCCATTCCAGATCTATGTTGCCATTCTGCTTGGAAAGTAATTAAGGAATTAACTTAAAATATAGGATGCAGAGAGGGAGTGTGGGCAAAGATGATGCATCTCCCATTCTATGTCTTAGGTGCTACTTCATCTCTTACCTGCTGTCCCTGGTCTGTCCCGGACCTAGACTCTGTCTTACCTCTGGACTCCAAATTGTCTCCCTCCACCCACACCCCCAAAGTGTAGAAAGAGGGAAAGAGTATGTAGAAGGGAGGAAGAGTCCAGGAGGGAGTAAGGACAGAGGGAAGCAGGAAAGAGGAAACAATTCAGAAAAGTAGAGGTAAATGTATAATTTTTTAAATGAAAAGTCCAAATTATATATTCCCAAAAGTATTTTTAAAAAGTCCAAATTGGACATCCCCTCTTAGTCAATTTCCAGAACAAATGATTTACAGATGGCTTGCTGCATAAAAAGAAAACAAAACTCTCAGAGAATCTTCCCAATTTCACTACGGATGCTACCAACATTTTCCATCTGCCATTTCAGCAGCTCCATAAAGGTTGTTGTAAACTGTGTTATGGTGAGGGTGTCATTCTCTAATACAATCTGATCGGTGATCCCAAGCCAGGCGGTCCTCTACAGGCAAGGCCAAAATACACTATAACTTCCTCAGCACCACACAGTAAGCAATGCATTCTGCTAGTCAGTACTATTTATGCTATTTTATACAAATCCAGTGGTCCTTTTTTGAACTCCTTGCGCCACTTATGTTCCAAATTCTGATTATTTCAGAAAGACAATACTGTGCAAATAATATACTGTTCGATTTGAGGCAGTTAACTCATAATCAAGCATATTAAGTTTTCAACACAAAATATGTATACGTTCACACTAAGTAGTATAAAAACTATAGATTCTTTCAAGTTCAGATCAGGTTTGACTGTCAAATAGACTCCTCAAATCCAAGACATAGAATTTGGCATCATAGGTAAGAGATTGTAAAGCTAGCTATAATTATTCTTAATACTTGAAATGGATGATGAACAAAGGGAGAATACTGTATTATAATTTTTTTTCAGAGAAATGATCCACTAGCTATCTCTTTCTTTGGTGTTCTTATCACTATTCTTAGCTGATGACCAAAATAAATTTAAAATTTCAATACAATGATATATTAAGCTTGGTTTATCCTAAGATAGAAGAGCAGAGTGTGAACAGCACACACTGGGGCTAGTGTGGTGTAGGCCTGCCAAGCACACAGTGGGCACCAAAGAAGGGTCAAGCATTTTCATTATTCAGTTCACAGTGGTCCCAGCCTGACATCAAAATAGTGACCATTAAGGTTCAGTCTTACATATGATATTGAATTCCCTGGAACAATCTGGAAAAACCAAGAAGAGCCTCCTGCTCCCAAGAGCATCTTTCCACTGGCTGTTGGAGACTAACATACTTCTTTATAATAACCCTTGTTCAAATGCATAATCCTTAGAAGAAGTCAAGCTTTCATGAGACTTAAAGTACTTAACTGAATTTATGTAAGAGAAAAGACAAGAAAGAGGACATGGGTCTTTGGAACCTTAGCATCATGTCACCACTCAAAGAGAGTGGGGAAAATCCACATTCCATTTCTCTCCTTGGAGGCCAAAGGCTAAGCATCCAAGCATCTCTGAGACTCAGTCTGCTTGGGAATAAAATTAGCCTCACTTTCCTGTGACAGCACTGAAACCAAAGTTGTTAAGTGACTTACCCAAGGCAACACAGCAATAAATTAATTTATCTTACACATGCCCATTTTGCCAAAATTTGGCTCTTAGACCCAATTACAAAGCCAAGTTGTGTCTGGACACCTAAGGGCAAAAAACCAACATCAATGACCTAGGCATGCACTAACAGAGCCTGGCCCTGGAGACAAAAATGATGAGTCTAAGGGAAGAGGGTGGCCCTGGATGATATGCACAGCCAGTGGTCATCTGTTTCAATGACTCTTCAGAGGAACTATTCACAATGCCCACTGCAGACTCTGGTCTTCCCATTTCTCCCTAAATTTTCCTCACTTCAGGATGCCATAATGATTCAGACTCTAACTTTGCTTCCAGGCCTGCTGTGATGAATGCCTGCTCCTTCCATGCCTGTAACATAAATCTCGCCTGTGGCTGTGACAAGTTCTGACATTTGGCCACCTGTCGAGGTCAGGTTCTCCCAGAAGCCGACCCATAGCCAAGGGTTTAAATGGAAGTGATTTATTAAGCAAGTGTCCTCAGGAGACAGCAGCAAAGGAGGGGAAGGATGGGATAAGGAAGAGGAAGTAGTCAAGCACATCTCGGCCTCAGCCCGATCCCATGGGCAGCTCTGGAGTATAAATCACACGTCAGAGTTTGTCCAACTGTGAGATAAAGGAGCTGGGTGTTAGTACTCCCACAGTCCAGCCACTGGCTATGATGGCCTAGGTTTCAGAGTTACGGTGGTGACATGAATTCCCGGACATTTCCTGTTCTTCATAAAAGCAAGGTGTTTCTAATACCCAAGGGTAATTCTCTCAAGTTCATAGGTGCCAGCTGCTAGCAGCAAACCTGGGAGGTAGGCTCACAGAACTGCTAAAATGGACTGGACTTGATCTGAGCAGACAACAAGAGTCCCCTACATCACTTAAAAGCATCATTCCATGAATATTTATGCACTAAAATCATAGAGTTGTATACATAAAGTGGGCCAATTATGGATATATAAATTATGCAATTATGGATACACAGAGACAGAAGAGCAGTTGGAGACAGTGCATGAGCTACTCTTGGACAATGTCACCATGAATGGAAAAAGGACCCAAGAAATGGGTGGTATCTTAAGAACAAAGTGGGGCTCTAGTGAGAGCCTTTATCAGATGGAAGAAAAGTCATGTTGTATGCTATTTTAAATGACACAGTGGAGAAGAAAAAATGATGCAGGAAGGGAAAAATTGCTGAGTAATTGTTTTAAAATAACAAATATTTACTAAACCCATACAATATGTCAGATGCTAGACTCTATATTGCGCATACTATTTTCATGCATTCCCGAATTGCTTATTCCCCAGGAAATAGATTATTGCACATATCCAATCACTAGGTAGGTAGGGTTCAGAGAGGTTAAGTACATTACCCAAGGACATGCAGCCAGTAGGTACAAGAGTTAGAGTTCAATCTAATCTTTGACTCTAAACCTATTCTTTTCCTAAGACTCTAGCCCACCTACATTTGTGACTGACTTCAATCTTCCATACACTAAGTATACCATAGTACCTAAGGCAGAACAGGACCCAACCTTATAAAATTAGTAACCATAACTTTCTTCAGGAAACTAAGTCAGCAAGTGATACTTAAACTCCACCCTAGCCCATCATGAAAGTGACGTGGATGTGGATATGAGTACTTAAGCTGGAAAACTCTGTGACAAAATATCTAGAAAGGATGCTAGATGGATTTTTAGCAAGTATCATGGCATTCACTCCTCCACCCATGAGGCAAACCTTTCTACTTTAGACCCTGATGCATAGGTTTTCCTTCAAACGGGGGGAATTTTAAAAACTTCCACAGAATATAGAAGGCAACTAAATGATGCAGCCTGAGCAGAGCTGGGCTCTGTAGGGTGAAGTCTCACATATAAGAACAACACTGTCTTCATAACCAGTGATAGGCACTTTGCTGAGCATCTTGAAATGATCACGGGATATCTAATTAGTCATTGGAAAGAACTCCATTCATAGAGTAAATTTTGGCAAGTGTCGATTCACAGATTAGAATTATCTCACTAATTGCAAACTAAATTGATACCAAAAAGTAAAATTTCAGCATACCTTGGTATGATCATCACAATAATGGCTCCCCAAAAATGTCCTCATCCTGGTCCACAAAACCTCTAAATATGTTTCATGACAAAACAGTCTTTGCAGGTTAAGGGTCTTGATATAAGGAAGTTATTCTGGGTTACATGGATGTGATTAACGTAATCACAAGGGTCCTTATAAGAAGGAGACACAAGAGTCAGAGTTAAACACTGGGAAATGCTATGCTATTACCTTTGAACATGCAGTTAGTGGCCCTCCGTTAAGGAATGCAGGTGGCTTCTCTAAGATGAAAAAGGCAAGAGACTCTTGAAAACTGAGAATAAACTGATGGTTGATGGGGGGTAGGAAGGAGGGGAAAGTGGGTGATGGACACTGAGGAGAGCACCTGTTGGGATGAGCACTGGGTGTTGTATGGAAACCAATTTGACAATAAATTTCATATAAAAATAAATAAAATGTAAAAAAAAAAAGATGAAAAAGGCAAGGAATGGATTTTCCCCTCGAGTCGCCAGAAAGTAATACAATTCTGCCAATACTTGTATTTTAAGCCCAGTAAGACCCATTTCAGTTTCCCGACTTACAGAAGTGTAAGAAAATAAATTTGTATTGTTTTAAACCAATAAATTTGTGGCAATTTGTTATAGCAACAAGGGGAAACCAATATGCTTGGCATACAACAAAAACAGCTGGAGACCTAGAGAAAAGTATCAACAGATGTAAAGGGTCAATTTACATAAACAATTCTGTTGGCCCAAGCTGGACAGAAATTTAAAATACTAGTCTCTGAAAGAAGGGAGTTAATGTCTTGACTTAAAATCCCTTAAACACAGAGCCTGAGACAAGGCCTTGAGTGCTTATGTACACAGTGACACCAGGGAGTAGAAATGAGAGAACAAGGGAAAGGGAAAGTGGAAAGGAAGAGGAAACAAACATCAAAGTCATTGTTGAAGGCCATGGTAGCCATTGGGACCTGTGAAAAACACACAACATGGTGTCCCAAATTAATCAGCCAGGGCAGGGACTCTGGAGCTCTGCCCCACGGCTTCCCATCTCCCATTAGTTAAGGATTAACCCATCCCACCCAGGAAGGTGGTGAGGCTTTGGAGAATTCCCTAATACAGAAGGTAAACAGACATAATATGCAGGTCAGATAATCTGACCTTGTAAAGAACTACTGTCCGCAGCCATGACTGAACTCAGAGGTAGGTCAAGGGTATGTGATGCAGGGCATCAAAAGAATTTGCTAGTTAGTGTGTTATAAACACAGTGAGTTCTAGGAAATAAGTTTAAAAAAGTTATAAGCCCACACAAAGATAAAAGGTCAAAGAAACAGGCATTATTTCAAAGAATTAATACAAACTAACAATAGGCACATGAAAAAAACAAACAAACCGGTAGAGCGTGTTAAGTAATGGAAGAAATGTAAATGAAAACAATAAATAACCTCTTGGCTATTAAATTGATATTTCTATACTTGTGAAGACAGAGTAAATTATATCAACTTCTCTGGGAGTTATTTTTGTCTTATGTATTAAAAGAATCAAAAGCATGAATTCTCTTTGAATCAGCATTACCCATTCTAATAATTTAACCTAAGGAAATTAACAACATATTTAATAACTGAAACACCCTAAAATAGGGGACTGGCTAAATAAATCCTAGTGCAAAAATATAATGGGGTATTAGCCATTATCATGTAGTAACTATTTTTAGACATGAAAATATAGTCACGACATTTTATAAAATGAAATATCTAAGTTACAAATAGTAAGCACTCATGGAGCGAGTTAAGTTTTCTCTAAAAATGTTTTATTTTATATCTGAAACTATACATTTCAAAATTTTCAGAAGTAATTATCTTTGGGATTTGAGTTGTCCATATTTTGTACACACAGTGGTTATTGCTTTTGTAATACAATTCAAATTAGGATTTCTAAAAGAAATGATTCTTAAGGTTATTAGGGAGTAAAACCTATATAGATAGTAGACACTTGATAGTCTCAGAAGATCTGTCCCGAGGCAATGGAGGATTTGCAAATTTAAAAATAGTTTAGCCATTTAATTTTCCTCTTGTAATACCATAGATTATCTCACAAAAAATTCAAGTGGCTGTTTTATATCCTTGATAACTCTATAGGCTTTAAAATTAGTAAAATGCATTTTGAGCAAAACAAACCATATTGCATCAGTGCTCTAGGACTGGAAATAAATGCTTATGATCAAGAAACTCAAGCAGTGACTACTTGGAGCATATAGTAGGATGAAATCAAATGTCTGGAGTTCATCCAACTTCTTCCGATCATACTGCATGTGAAGAAATGAGGAAAGAGCAGCCCAATTGCCTTGAAATGTGGATGGTAGGTGCTCAGCTATGCTTTGTCACTCAAATCAGCACGTAAGGCGCTGTCCTTTCTATAAACTGATTGAAATCCATGTAGACAGCCAAGTTCTACTGGAACATTCCTAAATTCAGTCATTCTCATACTGAAATAATCATACTGTTGGTATTTAGAGATCCTAAAATAAAGCACCCGCCATGTGCATATTCATCTTCTTTTTCTCCCTGATGTTTTGACATCTGGAACCCTGACTAGGGACAGACTACTTCCTCCAGGCCTTGCTAATTCCTACTATAAACACTTGCTCTAGGAATATACCTTTCATATGCAAACTAAGCAACCCAGAGCCCATCCCCATCCTCCTCTTTGGTGCTCTCACACTGAAGAACCAATATTCCCCTTCCCTAAACACCCCAGGACCAGGTATCAGGCAGCTAGGAACATACTCTAGGCCCTAAGGCTGGATGACATTATTCATTTAGTCAATCCTAAATCAGTTTACCTTGCCTCACCCATTCCTTCCCTCAAAGGTCACAAGGAAAAGTCTAGCCCATGTCTTCTCCTGGCTCCTGACCTACCCTAGTGCCTCCTAGCACAGATGGCCCCATGTGATGTGGTGTGGCCCCCTCCCCTCGCAAACTGTAACAAACTGCAAGTAACAAACTGCCTTTTTGATGGTAATCCTCTCTTCCATCATCTGTGGGCCTTACCATACTAGAATAATACATTTTAAAACAATCGATAGCTACAGATAGCACCTGTTAATGAGTCTGGAGAAGGTAAGTTCAAGTAGGCAGCAATGCCACATGTCATGTTAACTATCTAATTCCTGTTTGATGTGCTCCATATTTCACATGGACTTTCTAACAGCTTTTTCTTCAATGTTAAGATAGGTTTACTTGAGAGGTCAATGGTAATATCCAAGAAGAAACGAAGGTCCCTGAAAACCAATGAGTTAAAGGTTTTAATGTGTCTGTTACACTGTCAAGGATAATTGGTTCTGTCTCACCTTTGGTGCATTTACCTGTTCAGAAATGACTTTTGTGGCCAACGCTGTAAGTTGCTACACAGCACATGAAGCAACCAGGGCTCATCTAGCTGCCATAGTCCCAGTATCTCTTGTGCCACCAGCTGTCGCTGTGCCCCACTTACCTTCAAGATTCTGCTCTTGCTTTGCGTGCATCAGCCCCTCACCGTTTCCCACAATGATGCCCCCAAATGCCCACAAGAATATTTGTTCAAGTTAAAGGTACCTCCAAAATACATTCCACTCTCTGAAGAAAACTTCACTTTCTTGACCATAAATTCACCTGATCCCAGCCTCAAATGAGAGAAGGAAGGGTGGCTAATTAAACTGTTCTGGTTTGGTGCAAAAGTCCAGGTTCACCGACTTGATTCCACTGTACCTGGATTGAAGCTGCTCATACAGGGAGCAGCGGCCTCTCGATAACTGATGGTCATTAAATATTCCTCAGACTCAGGATCCTTGGCAGCCATCCTGCCAATTTCTAGATCTCTGGGAAGCTTTTACATGGGACCAGGGCCTTGAAATACAGCCTCTCCACAATGTTTCCTTCATCCTTCAGTGGCAACAGAGTCAGCTGAACTCTATTTTTGTGCGTAGGGACTATACTATAATTCTCACCTGCTTTTAACAAAAATTTCAGTAACTCCTTTTCAGGCCATTTATAAATTGTGTTTATAGGGAATTCATCCATGTGTTCATATGAATCTATGAGTCTGTCAGAATTAATGTGCTCTTTCTTCCTTGCCTCTGGCTTAGAGAAAAAGTGGTTTGGAGTATAGGGCCAGGAGTGAGACTGCCTGTCCCCAGATCTTAACTCTGTCACTTACTATCTGTGTGACTTGGAGCGAACTGCTCAAGTTTCCTGTGCCTCAGTTTTCTCATCTGTCAAGTGGGGATAATAACAAAACACCTTGTAATTTTCATTTGGGGGGAGTTTAAAGAATATAATGCACTTAAACCACTTGAAACAGTGTCTAGCATTCAATACATGTGAACTACTAATCCTATCCCCTAACCCCAACCCATCTTAAAAGGCCTTGCTTATTTTGCCTCTACTGCATCAACAGTACTCCAGCTTTGTGTACAAAGCAAAGGCTTGAAGGGTCTATTTTTAAAATTTTTTTTCATGTTTATTTATTTTCGAGGGGGAGGAAGAGAGCGTGAGTGGGAGAAGGCAGAGAGAGGGAGACACAGAATCCGAAGCAGGCTCCAGGATCTGAGCTGTCAGCACAGAGACTGACATGGGGCTCCAATTCACGAACCACAAGATCACGACCTGAGCCAAAGTCGGACACTTAACCAACTGAGCCATTTGAAGAGTCTCTTTAAAGGGCAGATTCCCAGGTCGTAGCCCAGAGAGACTGACTGAGTGGGCCTGGATGTGTCCTAGGAATCTGCATTCTCAACACTCCAGGTGTTCTCATAAAGGTGGCTCACACTGCATAAAACAGCACCGTTCTACCTATGCCATCTCTCATTACCACTTGTGCATAGACCAGCCTTGCTATTCTGAATTCACCGCAGCTAGCATTTGGTGTTGACTGCCATATGTTTCAGGTTTAAGTTTTATCATCAAGATTATAAATCACTGAAAGATAGGGATTTTATTTTCTCAAGTTTACTATCCTCCATAGCAGAGAAGAGTGCCTTTCTTACACCAATGTAGGATATAAATTAGTTTTGGGATAGATTGATCATTGAATCTTAAACCCTCAAATGCACAAACCCAAATCTTCTAACTGAATTTAGTTTCAAACAAGCAGCAACAGGCTCTGCTCTTCAATATGGTCTCAGGACATCACTTCAGTTGCTCTAAAAATACAGTTATTTAATATGCTACAGTTAAATTCTGATTTTCATGAGAAGGTTGTGAGTTAAATCATGAGTCCTGTTAAGCTGCAGATATCTTTCAGAGTAGTTTTATTAAGGTCCTAAGCAGTTATGCAGCATTCTCCAAATAATTTGGGTAAGTTTGGATACTGTGACCCACAAGTAACCACTTGAACATGGCCTAGGTTAACCATAGTTTTCCATAACCTAAATGCCATATTCCACTTTATATTTCAAGCTAATGTAAAATAATAGATTCTTACATAATGTTAAAAAAAAAAAAACAAAAAAACATCTTACATTTGTCCAAAACCCATCTGCAAACACTAGTCACATGATTACCTTGGGTACAGCTCAGTGGTGCTTGCTTTGGAATTACTTACACTGAAATTGGAAGGATACAAGGAAGATTAGCAGGGCCCCTGCACAAAAGTGACAGTATAACTCAGTGGCAAAATCACCTAAAAAGCTTTAAAGAATACTGATGCCCAGACCATATCCCAGACCAATCAAATAAAAATATTCAGAGTTGTGGCTGAAGTATCAGTAGCTATTAAAGCTTCTCAGGTGACTACAGTGTGCAACAAGGTTGAGGACCACCAGGCCCACTTCTTGAGAATCTATCAATCTTGGTAAGCATACATACCTAAATCCCAGCCCTGAAGACACATAAAAAGTAGAGATATTTTAAAAGTCCCCATGATTATTCTGATTTACAGTGAGAAGTAAAATCCATCGATGTCCCCCATTTTATAGGTGAGAATTGGGGACAAAGAGATTGTTCCCAATCTCTCCTTAGTGGAAAAGCATGTCTTGGGATACTATTCTCAATGCTTATTAACACTCAAGTTGATGTAAATGACCTGAACTGTCCTCTCTTAACAGCAGCCTGGTTTTTGGAAAACCAGGGGAAACGAGTACACTGGAGTATTCAAATGGGGGCAAGGATGGATTTAAGGAATTTAATAGACGAGTAAACCTGACAACATAGAAATACGACACAGTTTTATTAAAGTTTCACTGAATAAATCTATTTAAAGCACTTAAAACTGTACCTGACATATAAAAAGGACTATTTAAGTATCTGTTATATAGAATAAAATGGGAAGGATGTCCTCACCTCTAATATGTACTCTTCTAGGGAAAGTGCCTGACAAGGCTGTCATGCTACATAGGTAACTGGAACCATAATCAGGAGCGTGAGTCCAATAGACCACCTCACAGGGGTCAGATTCAGTCCACTGACTCTTCTTATAAATAAAGTTTTACTGGAACACAGCTATACCTATTCACTTACATACAGCTTATGGATGATTAAATTATTTTTTTCTTTTAATTCCAGTGTAGTTAATATAAAGTATTAGTTTCAGGCATAAAAATACAGTGATTTGACAATTCTATGCATTACTCAGGGCTCGTAATTATGAGTGTGCTCAATCCCCTTCATCTCTTTCACCCATCTGCCCACCCATCTCCCCTCTGGTAACCATCAGTTTGTTCTCTATAGTTCAAAGTGTGTTTTTGGTTTGCCTTTTTCTTTGTTCTTTTGTTTCTTAAATTCCACATATGAAAGAAATCATATATTTATCTTTCTCTGACTTGTTTCATTTAACATTATACCCTCTAAATCCATCCATGTTGTTCCAAATAGCAAGATTTCATTCTTTTTTTATGGCTGAGAAATATCCCATCATAGGTATATACCGCATCTTTATTGTTCATTAATAGACACTTGGGTTGCTTCCATAATTTGGCTATTGTGAATAATGCTGCTAAAAACATAGGGGTGCATGTATCCTTTTGAATTAATGTTTTTGTATTCTTTGGGTAAATACCCAGTAGAATTACTGGATAATATGGTAATTCTATTTTTAGAAAAAAAAAAACGCATACTGTCTTCCACAGTGGCGGCACCAGTTGGCCTTCCCACCAACAGAGCACAAGGGTTCCATTTTCTCCACATTCTCATCAACACTTGTTGTTTCTTGTGTTCTTGACTTTAGCCATTCTGACAAGTGTGAGGTGATATTTCATTGTGGTTTCAATTTGCATTTCCCTGATGATGAGTGACATAATTATCTTTTTATGTCACCTGTTGGCCATCTGGATGTCTTCTTTGGAGAACTGTCTGTTCATGTCTTCTTCCCATTTTTAAACTGGATTATTTCATTTTTGGGGTGTTGAGTTGTGTAAGTTCTTTATATACATTGGATATTATCCCTACATAGGATATGTTTTTTGCAAATATCATCTCCCATCCTAATTGTTTCCTTTGCTGTGCAGAAGATTTTTGATTTAGTCCCAAAAGCTTATTTTTGCTTTTGTTTGCCTCAGGAGACACATCTATAAAAGTATTATGGCCAACGTCAGGGAAATTATTGCCTATGCTCTCTTCCAGGATTTTGATAGTTTCAGATCTCACATTTAGGTTCTTAATCCATTTTGAATTTTTGTGTTTCAGTATTTCAGTTTCATTCTTTTGCTGTCCAGTTTTCCCAACACCATTTGAAAAGACTGTTTTTTCCCATTGGATATTCTTGCCTCCTTTGTTGGAAATTAACTGAGCATGTAATTGCAGGTTTATTTTTGGGCTCTCTATTCTGTTCCATTGATCTATAAGTCTATTTTTGTGCCAGTACCATATTGTTTTGATTACTAAAATTTTGTAATTTATCTTGAGATCTGGAATTGTGATACCTAAGTTTTGTTTTTATTTTTCAAGACTGCTTTGGCTATTTGGGGTCTTTCATGGTTCTGTACAAATTTTAGGACTTTTTGTTCTAGTTCTGTGAAAATACTATTGGTATTTTGATAGGGATTGCATTTAATCTGTAGATTTGGGTAGTATAAACATTTTATCAGTATTTATTCTTCCAGTCTGTAGGTAGTATCTTTCCATGTGCTTATGTTGTCTTTAATTTCTGCCATCGGTGTTTTATAGTTTTCAGAGTGTAGGTCTTTTACCTCTTTGGTTAAGTTTACTCCTTGGTATTTTATTATTTTTGATACAATTGTAAATGGGATCGTTTTAATTTCTCTTTCCTCTATTTCATTATTAGTGTATAGAAATGCAACAGATTTCTATCTGTTTTTGTATTCTGTGACCTTACTGAATTCATTTATTAGTTCTAATAGTTTTTTTGTTTTTAGGGTTTTCTATACATAGTATGTCATTTGCAAATAATGCAAGTTTTACTTCTTTATCAATTTGGATGCCTTTTATTTCTTTTTCTTATATGATTGCTATGTCTAGGAATTTCAGTATTGTGTTGAATCAAAGTAGTGAGAATGGACATCCTTGTCTCATTTCCCTTTAGGGGAAAAGCTCTCAGTTTTTCATATTGATTAAAACATCAGCTGTGGGTTTTTCACATATGGCCTATAAAGATATGTTCCCTTTAAATCTACTTTGTTAAAGGCTTTTTATCATGAATGGATGTTGGACTTTCCCAAATGCCTTTTCTGCATCTATTAAAATCATCATATGGTTTTTATCCTTTCTTATGTTGATGCGATGTGTTTATTGCTGTTTTTATACAGAGGATCTATGACCTACAAAGCCTAAAGTGTTTATTCATTGGCCTTTTATAAAGTTTATGGACCCCAATCTAGATAATTCTCCTATACTATCAAGATAACAAGAACAAAAGTATTTGTACTGAGCCTCATTCTTCATGCCTTTCCTATAATTATGTACCTCATTCTGAGTTTTGTGCTTTTAAGTCAGATATACCCTAACATAAGAACAAACTAAAATATGCTATCACAAGAACATGTTATAACAGCAGAAACCACAGACCCTGAATGTTTTTTATGAGACTAACAAGGAGACTGACATATTCAGTGGTTAGAATTCTATGAAGTTGCTAAAAACAATCTTTCTTTAAGGTTAAACTAACACGAAAAAATCCTTATGTTTCAACGTTAAATGAAAAAGTCCAATTCAACGTTGTATAAAGTATGATCACAACTATATGAAGCAAATTACACATTTTCACAGGAACTCTCTAAAGAAAAACACATCAGAATGTGTTGGCTTTGAGTGACAAAAACATGACTTTTTTGGTCTATTTTTTATGTGGTAAACTCTATAATAAGCAGGCATTATTTTTATAATAAAAATAAACTTGATTTTTAAAATATGGAATATGAATTGTTTGTTTTTAAGTCTGAGATCAACAATTTCTAGCACTTATGTGTTAGACATGGCACGTGATATTTAAGTGTCTCACAAACAAAAATGGTGCGACTACTAACGTGTCATATATGTACAACTCTGATGTTTACAAAGTTTTTCCAGAAACATTATCTTACTTGGTTCTAACTACTTCAAAAAAAAAATTGGCTGCAATTGACAAAAACAGGATACCAATTCAGATCTTGTAGTTAGTGTAGAACACTCTCAAAACTTTATCTCACTTATCCAATTTCATGCTAACTTGTTTCTCAATATTGTATAAGATCTCAAGTTAGTGAGGATTTTCCTTCTTTTATTTGAAGTCCTGGGGATTCACAGTAAGATATAGAGGTCACTTAGAATCTCTTAATCCTGTTTGTTCACATTTCTGTAATAATGCAAGTTGCGTCGAAACCCCGAAATATGTGTGCAATGGCCTCCCAGCCACGGTGCAATCCTGTAACCCTTTAAAGCCCCAGTGTCAATAAAAATCACACTTAAGGCAAGCTGGACACATAGAACTCTCTCTCTCTAGGGCCTGACCATCTTGAAGGGCTTCCTACCATTCAGTGGTGCTTAATGGGCCAATTATGCTTCAGAGAAACTTACAAGGATAAGCACACAGATTTCCTGAGCGCTTGGTAGGCAATCTTGTATCTTGTAAACTAGAACGAGCCCTTGAGGAAAAAAAAGGGTTTGGGGGCACCAGGATGGCTCAGTCAGTTAAGCGTCCAATTTGGGCTCAGATCATGATCTCAGCTGAGATCATCATCTCCTGCTTCAAGGGTTCAAGCCCTGTGTTGGGCTCTGTGCTGACAAGTCAGAGCCTGGAGCCTCTTCAGATTCTGTGTCTCCCTCTTTCTCTGTTCCTCCCCCACTCATTCGTGTTCTCTCTCTTTCTCTGTCTCAAAAATAAACAGTAAAAAAACAAAATTTAAGTGAAAAAAATTTTTTAAGGTTTTTAAGTTATAAATTTTGGGGCACCTGGGTGGCTCAGTTGGTTAAGCATCCGACTCTTCCTTGATTTCAGATCAGGTCATGATCTCACAGTTCATGGGATCAAGCCCACATCAGGCTAGGTGATGACCGCATGGAGCCTGCTTAGGATCCTCTCCACCCCCCTGTCCCTCCCCACTCGTGTGCATATGCTCATGCTCTCTCTTGCATCTGTCTGCAATATCCCCAGCACCAATTCACTGTTGTCCTTGCTGCTACAGTTAATTGTCCCATCAACCATTCTCAAAGGCCTTGGTCTCAGCTACTGCCAATTAGTAGACACTAAGATATTAGTTGAAAAGGGTTTCCTGTTACTGAAGAACATAAAAAGAAATTTCTAGATAATAATTTCTACCTGTTATTTTAACCTCAAAATTCATCCTTCTAATTAGGTTTACCTCATCTCTTTCCTTGCTGTCTCCCTTATTCCATTTTCATAACCATAACTAAATTATACCTTCTCAGGCATTTTGTTCCTCAATTAAATCCACTCCTGTGATTCTTCCCTTTCTTTCTAGAGGCACCTTTCTCCTCCTTCAACTAAAAAAAAACAAACTCATAGTATCAGGATATTCAAGGCTTCCACAAGCTGGACTCAAATCTGTTTAGCAAAACTCCCCTGCTCTCCAAACCCCCACCTCCAACTTGATTTCCATCTCTACAAAGAGCCATTTGCCATTCATTGAATATACCTAATTCTGCCACTTGATTATGTCTTCCAAAGGAATTTTCTTCCCTCAAACCTCCCCACCCTTCTCTAAGAAGTCTTCCAACCTCTCGCAGGCAGTGTGAGCTGATTCTTCCCCTATATTATCATTTAACTCTTCACCTAAGTCTATTATGTAATTCACTACATTCTACTGTAGTTGGAAATTTATGTTTCTATGGGCCCCATTTGATGTGAGCTACTTAATGCCAAGGTCTCTATCTTATTCATGTTGTGTTCCATTCCCATCCACATTATCTCTATGCCCCTAGTAAAGATTTGGGTGCATACAATAGCAAAAATAATTATTGAATTAGTATGCAAAGAGTAAGAATTCATGAATGATTAATGACACCATTTGATTTATCATAAAAGGCAATGTAGCAGGGAGTTCTTGGTTAGGCCTCTGAACCTTTTGGGAAATTGCATCAACCAGTTGCCTTACTATGTAATCATAACAGCTACAAGAGAAGTCAATAGCACAATATTCTCTCTCCTTCTTAAATTAAAATCAAACAAGCTTGTACTTTGAATAAGCAACTATAAAATTTAAGTTAAGTGCTATAATTAAACAAACATTACAACCAAATTAATTTAGACTATGCAGAATACTTATTGGGATGCAGTTAATCAGCCATTAATACTGCTAGTACATCCTATAAAGGAAAATAGGCTCAGAAGTCTAACAAAATTACCATTTATAGTATTGACCATTTCTGACATTCCACAGCAACTGTAATTAAATCCTATTTATTTAGAGCTATCCTTAGAAATTATGAACATAAATAAATGTATCTATGTTTAATATATATATTATTTCTCGCCTTGTAAAATTCAAGTCCCTACATATAGTGGAGGGGCAAGACATGTGTTCTCTGACAATTCCAAAAACTAATTAGTAATGAAAACAAGTTTTCAGACTTAAAAGTCTAATACCCAGGTCTGTTTTAAAAATTTTAATATTCCTTTGTATTCCAACAGATTTTTTTTTCCAATTTAGTCTAAGAAACAACAGACGCATGCATCATTAGGCTGGACAAGAAGATGATAAACAACATTGTTATGGTTCTGTGGTTGCTAGGTTGCTAAAGGCTCTAAAGTGGTGACTCTCATTATTTGACATAGACAAGTTGCTAAATGAGTGTCAAAGCAATTGTTGATGCCTGAAGTGGTTGGAGAGACCTAAAGCATATTCCCCATTCCAAGAACACGGTCTGTTTCTCTCCCAGGGTACAGTCTGTCTCACTTGCAGATTCTCCTGACTCAAGCACATCAAGACTTTCTTCTTTCAGTACCATTTTCATCACACCATTTTTCTGCCAAGCAAAGGCACAAAATGGTTCCCAACTGTGTAAACATAAATTTCAAACTCCAAAATATGCCTTTCAAGCAATAGTTCGGTCTATTCATAATCATCTTTCTAGTATTATAGTCACAAACAACACAATAACCTGGACAAACTTATCCCTGATAATAGCATGCATATTCACACTCCCACCTTTTGTCTGCTTCATAGTTGCTATTTCTCTTTATCTTACCATTCATTTTTCCCCTCAAGTATTTTCCATGAGTTTTTATTTTTTGGACTCTTCCTGCCTTTTGTGATTATCTCATCCTAAATGGATAGCATGCATTCTCCAAAAGGCTTATTATATAGATGTTCATGTTTTTATATTTTGACTCCTAAACTAGATTGTAAGTATTTTAGTTTTTTTAAGTTTATTTTGAGATAGAGATAGGCGAGGCGGGAGGGGCAGAGAGAGAGAATCTCAAGCAGGCTTCGTACCACCAGCACAGAGCCCAATGCGGGGCTCAAACTCACAAATTGAGATCATGACCTGAGCTGAAATCAAGAGTGGGATGCTTAAGTGACTGAGCCACCCAGGCACCCCTAAAGTGTAATTTTAAGAAACTTTGTTGTACTTACCTTTTAGAAAATCTATGTATGCATTCTATCAGTGCATATTACATGGTAGGTCCTTGCTGTTTCCTTATTTTAACATCTAAGTTGGGTTAAACACAATGGACATCTTCCTTCAAAAGATATCTTCTCACCTACCCTGTCATGCCAGACATTCCAGCCTGGCACTTAAATCTGCCAACAGTAGAATGTTCACTTTTTAAGAAGTTCTTTCTTATTTATACTAAGACAAATTCTGCTTGCTTTCCAGCACCTTTCAACTGAGGGTCTTAGCTATGTTTTCTGAAGTGACATAAACTAAGTCCAACTCATTTTAACTGATAGTATGACATTCACTTGAAGGCAATTACCATGTATATGAAATTTTTTTCTCCTTAGTAAAGTATTTCAAATTCTGTTATTCATGTTAACATAGCTTCTCAATACCCTAGTCACTTATCTTAGCTATTTATCAACTTTTCTCCTCATTGTGGTCATGTAATCAAAGCACAGTACTCTAGATGTCATCCCATCAACACAGATTTCAGTGGAACAGTTAATTTGCTTCACCTTCATACTATACTGCTAGTAACAAAGTCTAAATTTATGTTATTTAATATCACATAATAATCTTGGCTCAAACTAAAGAAGTATCTACAGATATTTTCCACAGAAATTACTTTTCACTTCTGTGTTTGCATCTTGAACTTGCATGGAGATTTGTTGCTACTCGTCTCCTAATCTTTTTCTCGACAACTTTCATACAGGGAGAAGATGTAGGGTTGTAATAATTATTCCACTTTTGACAAATGTTGTTGAAATGTAGATGTGAAAGTAGGGATTTTCTTCTAACGAATTGTAACTTGTCCTTATATTTAAAAGGCTACCACTTAGGGGCACATGGGTGGTGGCTCAGTTCGTTAAATTTCTAACTTCTACTCAGGTCATGATCTCACAGTTCATGAATTTTAGCTCCGTGTCAGGCTCTGTAATGACAGCTCAGAGCCTGGAGCCTGCTGCAGATTCTGTGTCTCCATCTCTCTCTGCCCTTTCCCAGCTCGTGCTCTGTCAAAAAATAAGCAAACATTAAAAAAAAATTTAAATAAAAGACTACCACTTATAAAGGAAACAAAATTTATCTCTGCATCTCCAGATGAAAAAATAAGTAATGAGTTGTACTTAAATAAAAAAAAAATTACTCTAAATGATGTGTAACGATTAAAACCACCCAGTAAAATGTGTTATGCACTCCTCCCCCACCACTAGAAACTATCTCATCACTGACTGTGTTCTAACAGAAGTTGATAGGTACTTCATTACTAAAATTTTCAAACTGGAGTGTAACATCTGTCTAGTGGAGAGAGGCATAAGGGGAACACCCATGTAGAATTCCCATAGCTCAGAAGCATGGACTGAAAGAAGTCTTGAGAGTAACTTGAAAGGATGTTCTCTACCAGCCCAAAGGTTACTGTGTAAACAGTGCTTGATAAGCATTACAAATGCCCCTCAGTAATCCCTTGGCTTTGCTGGACTTTGGTTTTCGTGGCTCTAATTTAAGAAAGACCCACCTGTATAGTTACGATGCCCCCTTTTGAATAGAAGACTCTAGAGTCTGCCCTTTCTATAGTCTTTCCTTTCCTAAGTACATTCAAGACATCTGTTAAAGAATTTGTTGTGAATGTTGATGGATATTGGTGTTGAATAAATTAGTCTAAGATTTCCAACAACCTTGTTTTCTTCCAATGGTAAACTGGAGATTTTGTCTTTTTATTGTATTGATGATTAAACAATTAAGTAATTTGATCATCAGCTTCTATGACAAAGTTGATTCTTGAAGAGACGAATGCCTGGCAAAACCATGAACATCTGCCTCAGCACGTTCTCCATTAGCCATTCTGACATTATCTTTCTGGACCAAACTGGCTTTAGGTATTCAAGCTGAGCCTGAACAGAAGCATCTTAGGGTGTTTGTGCATGCGCACGTGCATGTGCTCATGTGTGTGTGTGTGTGTGTGTGTGTGTGTGTGTGTGTGTCAATCACAACATCTAATCATCAGAAACCATCATCTCACACCCCTTACTCTCCTCTCAGTTCAGATTTTGCATTTGTCAAGTGAGTGACTAAGTGTTAACAACTAGCAGATGGACTATAAGGGCAGATGGGGCTCTCAGGAAAGCAGCTAAACAGTGATTAAAATCACCAAGGATGGCACTCATTATCCCCCCCCCCCTTACAAAGGATACTATATTTTTCTTACTGGTAAATCTGACTAAAATAGCCAAACAAACAGAAGTGAGGCATTCCAGGTTTTCTTTTTTTAAGATGACAAGGTACTTCGGAAATATTTCAGATAGAATTTATACGCTTACATATTGCTATCATGGCCTTCCCTAAGACTTTAGGATGCCCCTTAAGGTATTTCTCATTTTTATAAAATTTTAGATTTGTCAACTCACTTCTACATATATTTGGTGTCTACACCATTATCTTCTCCATTCAATCCTTTGGTGTATATGTATGAATCAGGCCCTGTGCTGGGTGCTAGCAGTAAGTACCTCCCTAAACACAGGCATTCTTGGAGCAGTAACACCCACATCTACGTCAACACACCATTCAGAACTTTTATTGTGGGATATTGTACACTTAAAAGAACACGGCTCTTTTCTATGTTATTGGGTCACCTCTGTATTAAATGCTTTCAGAATCAGATTAATAGCTCCAAAAGAAAACCTGCCCCATTATTTTGTAGTTTTGCTCAGCTTGATTATCAAACTTGTTTATGAAAGACATCTGGTGACAGGACTTACATTTCTATTATTAAGGATGTTTTAAAGAATACATGATGAGAGAAAAAGAATATATAAAAAAGTCACTTTGGAAAAACTTTAAGCACCTATGGTAGAACAATAATGCCCTCCCCCTAAGATGTCCATCCTATAGTCTTTAGAACATGTGAATATGTCACCTCACATGAAAAAAGGGGAGATTGCAGATGCAATTAAGGATCATGAGATGAGCTGATTATCTTGGTGGGCCTAGTATAATCATGAGGGACATTAGAATAAGGAGGCAGAATCAGAAAAGCAGATGTGATGATAGAAGCAGAAGTTAGATTTGAAACTGTTATACTGCTAGCCTTGAAGATGGAGGAAGAGGCCACTCCCAGAGAGTTCAGATGGTCTCTAGATGCTCTAAGATGAAAGGATTCTCCTCTTCCAAAGGAACACAACCCTGCTAGCCTATTTTAGGACTTCTGACCTCTGAAAATATAAGGTAATATATCCATGTTGTTATATGCCACTAAATTTGTGGCAATATATTATAGCAGCAATAGGAAATTAGAATAGCACCGAAGATACACACATGATAATATCAGCATTAGAAATACATTTAATCAGCTATGAAACTGGAATAATAGTCATATTATGACCTACACACCAGTTTAGATTGAAGAGTAAAGATTGTTGGTATGCTGTATTGATCCCTGAAGCCACATCCTGACTGAATGGGAGAGGGTATACTTCTTGATTAGCAATGTCTGCAATAAAAGTAGGGCTAGGAAAGGTGGGGCATGTATCTACCACACATTTGACATCTCTAGCTATTCAGAAGTGGCAAATTTGATCATTCTCTCACAGGATCATGAGATATTAAGGCTAGAAGTTAGAGCTTCTTATATAACCAAAGAGGGATTTAAATTCTAGTTCAGTAGAAAAAGTTAACAAAATCACTTTAAAAATCACTGGTGAAATTAGATCTAAAATGAAGCGTCTTTTATTTTTTTTTTTAATTTTTTTTTTCAACGTTTATTTATTTTTGGGACAGAGAGAGACAGAGCATGAACGGGGGAGGGGCAGAGAGAGAGGGAGACACAGAATCGGAAACAGGCTCCAGGCTCTGAGCCATCAGCCCAGAGCCCGACGCGGGGCTCGAACTCACGGACCGCGAGATCGTGACCTGGCTGAAGTCGGACGCTTAACCGACTGCGCCACCCAGGCGCCCCATGAAGCGTCTTTTAATCTGAAATTCTTCCTACTGCATCTTAATCAGTTTTGGTATCTCGATGGTTCAGGTAGAAATAATACTGATAACTGTGTTCCCTCCTCTCCTGGACACCTCTCCCTCCTAACTCAAGGCCTCTATGTGTCCGTGCTACCCTATTTAGGCTCTCTCCACATTCACCCTTGATGCATAATCCCTAACCTATAAGTATCATATTTCTCTACTTCCAACCCAGTAACCACCTTACATACTATCCTCATTATCTCAACTGTCTCAAAATAGAGACCTAATTTATATATACAACTGTGTTTCTAAAAATATTTTGATAAACATTAGCAATTTTCAAATACATGAAAAAAGAAGGTTTAAATCAAACATGCATCTTTAATTTCATGCAATATGAGGTCAGCAGAAGTAATAACAACTGGTAACAAATGATAAATATTTGTTAGAAGCCTAACAGGTCATCTGCTAGGCAGTGATAATTCTACTTTGAACAAGAAAGACAATTCATATCCTTGAAGAACTTAGGTTTTCAAAAGACCCTCATATCGCAGCAGTTGATTTGTATATAGATTATTTCTGATCTCTCTGTCAGTTTCTTATGCTGGGGAATAGAAAGGCTCAGACACAGCTTGTGGAAACACAGCAGCTCTTCAAGCAGTCAGTGTGAGCCCAATATCCCTTTCTGAATGCTTCAATCCTCTCAGAGAGGACAGAACCACTGATTTCTTGGAGGAATATAATTATTTCACAGGAAAGTAGAATGGTATATCATTAGGCATTTGTAACCTGAAACACAAATGCCTGAGTTTGAATGTGAGGTTTCTTTCCCCTTCCCTTTGAAAACAAATTATTTCAACCTGAGCCTCAGTTCTCTCATATATAAACTGAGATGAATTTTATTTGTTTTCTCATGAGGTAAGGATTAAGTGAAATAATCCATGTAAAGAACATTAAGTAGTACAGTCACTAGTACTCAATAGATGCTGATAATTAGGAGCAATTAGTATGATTAATATTGTCATTATTATTAAAACCATTCTCTTCCCCTACTTCATGACTGTGATAGGATACCTCTGAAATAAAGCCCAGAGGAATATTAAAATATGTTATCTTCATCTTGGCAAACATGGCAGCCACTTTTTGATTGCAGTTCCCCTTAACTTTTTTCCTTGTTGGAAATGCCTCAATCTACTAATATACTAGCAGGTAGTTTCCAAGCTTGGCAGCCAGGCAAGGGCATGTAGATCAGTAAGATGTAAGAGGAAGGGATGGAAAACTTATTTAAAGAAACAGATGCTGAAAATTTCCCTAATCTAGGTAAAGAAATGGAAATCCAGGCTCAAGAAACAGAGAGTTACAAATAAGATGAACCCAAAAAGGTCCACACCATGACACATAATTAAAATGTCAAAGGTTAAGATAGAGAATTTTAAAAGCAGAGAGAAGCAAAAACTTGCATGCAAGGGTAACCATAGAAGGTTACCAGCTGATTTTTTAGCACAAACTTTACATGGTATATTCAAAGTACTGAAAGGGGAAAAGAAAAACTAAAAAAATTAAATAAATACATACACACATACATACATACTCACCCACATCACTGAGAATATGCTACCTGGAAAGGTTATCACTTAGAATTGAAGGAGAGAAAAAGTTTCCATAACAGAACAGTTACAGGAGTTTATCCTCACTAAAACAGACTGATAAGAAATGTTAAAAGGACTACTTTAAGTGGAAAAGAAGAGGCCATAGTTAAACATAGGAAAATTCCAACTAAAACAAGGAAAATATGATGGCATATACATAAAATGTGGAGAGAACATTAAAACCAAAAGTTTATTTTAGAAGGTGTTCGAGCTTCAATGACCACCAACTTAATATAGACTGCTATATACTTAGGATGTTATGTATGAACCTCATGGTAATCAAACCCCAAACTTGTCATAGATGTACCAAAAAAATGAAGATAATCAAAGCCAAACATTAGAGAAACTCATCAAGCACAAAGAGAGGAAGAAGGAACTAGAAGAACTATAAAAATAACCAGAAAACATTTAACAAAATGACAAGTAAATACCTATTAATAATTACTTGGAAGGTAAATAGACTAAATGTTTCTATCAAAAGACATAAGGTAGAATACATTAAAAAAACATGCCTACCTATATACTGCCTTCAAGAGACCTACCTCACCTAAAGATATTTATAGACTAAAAGTGAAAGGATGGAAAAACATTTACAATGCAAATCAAAGTGAAGGAAAAAAGCCAAGGTAGCAATACATATATCAGACAAAATAGACTTTAAAATGAAGACTGTAACAAGAGACACAGACACTACATAATGATAAAAGGATCAATCTAACAAAAGGATATAAATACTCTAAATATCTATTCACCCAACACTGAAGTACCTAAATACACAAAGCAAATATTAACAAACATAAAGTGAGAAACTAATGGTAATGCAATAATAGTAAAGGTAATACAATACAAATGCATAATTTTCATTAATGGATAAATCATCCAGGCAGGAAATCAGTAAGGAAACAGTGTCTTTGAATGAACCATTAAACAGATGGACATAACACATATACAGAACATTCTATTCCAAAACAACAGAGTATACGTTCCTTTTCAAGTTCACATGGGACATTCTCCAGAATAGGTCACTTGTTAGGCCACAAAAGAAGTCTTAATAAATTTAAGACTGAAATCATAACATGCTCTTTTCTGACCATGATGGTATGAAACTATAAATCAATCCCAGGAAAAACACATCTGGAAAGAACACAAATATCTGGGAGGTTGAAGAACATGCTACTAAATAACAAATGGGTCAATAAAGAAATCAAAGATCAAAACAAAACAATAAACAAAAACATGAAGACAATGAAAATGAAAACACAATGGTCTGAAGTGATTGGGACAGAACAAAAGTAGTTCTAAAAGGAAATTTATAGTGATACAGGCCTACCTCAAAAAATAAGAAAAAGCTCAAAACCTCGAACCTTATACCTAAACAAACTAAATAAAAACAAAACCCAAGGTGAGTAGAAAGAAAAAAATAATAAATATCAAAGCAGAAATAAAGGACAGAGAGTATAAAAACAATAGAAAAAAATCAGTAAAACCAAGAGCTGGCCTCTGAAAAGACAAAATTAAGAAACCCTTAGCCAGACTCATCAAGAATTAAAGAAAAAGAATCCAAAAAGTAAAATCATACATGAAAAAGAAGTAACAACTGACATCACAGAAATACAAAGGGTTGTAAGAGAATACTATGAAAAATTATATACCAACAAATTGGACAACCAAGAAGAAATGGATCAATTCCTAGAAATATGCAATCTTCCAAAACTGAATCAGGAAAAAGTAGGCTATCTGAACATAGTAATTACTAGTAACAAAACTGAATCACTAATAAAAACACTAGGGAAGTGTTTCTGGTACTATCAGTACCAGATGGATTCACAGGTGAATTCCATCAAACATTTAAGTAAGAGTTACTACCTAGTCTCCTCAAACTACTCCAAAAAAAGCAAAAAATGAAGGAAACTTCCAAACACTTCCTACAAGGCCAACAGTTATCCTGATACCAAAACCAGACAAAGATACCATGAAGACAAAACTACACACCAATACCCTTGATGAATATAGATGCAAAAATTCTCAACAAAATATTGGCAAATCACATTCAACAAGACATTAAAAGTATCATTCACCACAAACTATTAAGATTTATTCCAGGGATGCAAGGATGGTTTGATATTCACAAATCAATCAACATGGTACACCATGTCAACAAAATGAAGGATAAAAATCATATGATCATCTCAATAGATACAGAAAAAGCTTTTGACAAAATTCAACATCTGTTCATGATTAAAAATCTCAACAAAGTGGGTTTAGATACACAACAAATATAATAGAGTCCATATATAGAAAAACTCACAGCCAATATCATATTCAATGGTGAAAAACTGAGAGCTTTCCCTATAAGGTCAGCAACAACACAAGAATGTCATCTCACCACTTTTGTTCAACATAGTACCAGCAATCTTAGCCACAGAAATTGAACAAAAACAATAAACAAGCAGCACCCATATTAGTAAGAAACAAGTTAAACAGTTACTATTTGCAGATAACTATTACAACAAATAAATGAATTCAGTAAAGTTGCAAGATAAAAAATTAATACCCAGAAATCAGCATTTCTATATACCAATAACAGAGTAGCAAAAGGAGAAGATAACAATTCCATTCACAATTGCACAAAAAATAAAATGCGTAGGAATAAATTCAACCAGGGAGATAAAAGACATGTACTCTGAAAACCATAAAACATTGATGAAAGAAATTAAAGATGACACTAAACAAATGGAAAAATACCCCTTGGTCATGAATTGGAAGTATACTGTTAAAATGTCCATACTACCCAAAGCGATCTATAGAGTCAAGGCAATCCCTATGAAAATAGCAACAGTATTTTTCACAGAACTAAAACAAATAATATTGAAATTTGTATGCAACCATAAAAGACCTGAAATAGACAAATAAAATTTCAGAAAGAAGAACAAGGAGGTATTGCCATTCCAGCTTTCAAGATATGCTACAAAGATACAGTAATAAAAACAGTATGGTACTGGCACTAAATACACACATGTGTCAATAGAATATATAGCCCAGAAATAAATCCACACTTATACCCACACTATGACAAAGGAGGCAGAATATACAGTGGTAAAAAATCTAATAAATGGTGCTGAGAAAACTGGGCAATTACATGTACAAAATAAATGGGGGATGTGAAACCATAAAAATCCCAGAAAAGAACACAGGCAGTAATTTCCCTGACATTGACCATACCAACTTTTTTTTAGACATTTCATCTAAGGCAAGGAAACAACAGCAGAAATAAACTATTGGGACCACATCAGAAAAAACCTTTTGCACAGTGAAGAAAACCATCAGCAAAACAAAAAGGCAACCTACTGAATGGGACAAGTTATTTGCAAATAATAAATCTGATAAGGGGCTAATACCCAAAATATATAACTTTACAACTCAATAACAACAAAATCCAATTAAAAATTGGTAAGGACCTGAAGAGATATTTTTCCCAAGACAAGAGATGCAGATAGCCAACAGGCATATATAAAGTTGCTCAACATCATGCATCATGAGGGAAATGCAAATCAAAACCACATGGAGATATCACCTTACACCTATCAGGACAGCTAAAATCAAAAGACAAGAAACAACAAGTGTTGGCAAGGATGTGGAGAAAAAGGATCCTTTGTGCCCTGATGGTAGGAACATAAATTGCTACAGCCACTGTTGACAACAGTATGAAAGTTCCTCAAAAAGTTAAGAACACAATTATCATATGATCTAATAAACCATTACTGGGAATCTCATTTACCCACAGAAAATGAAAACACTCATTTGATAAGATATATGTACCCCTATGTTTATTGCAGCATTATCTGCAAATAGCCAAGACATGGAAGCAACCCAAGTGTCTATCAATAGTTGGATAAAGAAGATGTAATACACACACATACCCAGAATATTACACAGCCATAAAAAAGGATGAGACTGTGCCATTTGTGACAACATGAATGGACCTAGAAGGTATTATGCTAATGAAATAAGTCAGACTGAGAAAGACAAAACTGTAGGTCATTACTTATTTGTGGAATCAAAAAAAAAAAAAATAACAAAAAGCGGAACCAGACTTATAAATACAGAGAACAAACTGGTGGTTGCTAGAGAAAAGGGGTGGAGGATGGGTAACATGGGTGAAGAGCAGTGGAATATACAGGCTTCCAGTTATGGAATAAGTCATGGAAATAAAGGACACAGTATATATGAAATACAATCAATGATATTCTAATAGCACTGTCTTGTGACAGATGGTAGCTTCAATCATGAGCATAGTATAACATATAGAGATGTTCATTCACTGTTTTACACTTGAAACTAATTTAGCATGCATGATCTAGACTCAGGAAAAATAATAAAGATCCAAGAAGACTTCTGTTGAAGATCTCTTAGAAACATATTCCTCCCTGGTAAATATAAAGTAAAATTAATGGAGAGCCTTCTTTAATTTCCCTTCCCACCTGGATTGAAAATTATTGTAGGAGGAGGTGATGCTTGAACCCACCATCCTCTAACCATGAACCATGAAGGGAAAGGCAGTAGAACTTCTGAAGAAAGAAAGGAGAGATCTGATGAGGTTCAGCTGCTCAATAGCCAGTCAGAGAACCACTACTTTGGAGCTCCTTGTTGAGACCTTGTCAGTCAAATCTATTCTTTCAATTCCTTAGATACTGTTTTTGAAAAGCTTCACTCCAAATCATTACCATTGAACTACGTTAATGAACAAAAAACTTAATCACCTGGGTCATAATGCCCTGTTTCCTCTGCTCATGAAAAGCCTAAACACTTATTTTCTTGTTACTATTAACCAACACGGTCTCTTGTGGTTGGAGCCCCCACAATTACAGATTTTTTTGAGTAGGCTTTAAACTTGTGTGATGCTCTAATGGATTTGTAGGGAATACCTCAAATCATCTTGGTGAGACAGACTCCAAGGCTGTCTATAGTCTGACAGAGAGAACTAGTTAGGCTAGGAGAAGGAAATGGATTTGCCTTTCCTGACCTGGGATAAAACTGCTAACTCCTGAAAGCATTGTCTCATAGTCCGGAGAATCCCCACCTATGAAGTGTGGCCAGTGGTACAAATGACTAAGAAATCAACATGACAACTCACCTGACTACAGGTATTGGTCTTTTTGGCTTATTTTGGTAATGTTCTATTTAAAAGATGTCATTCTAGTATTGTGCTGTTTGTGCTGCCTCCAAATCTCAAATTTCAAGATTTATCATGTTTTAGACCTAAAATAACTCTGAATAAGAAAATGGAAAAAGACCTAAACTGAGATGCACGCGTTCACCCTATTTCTAGTAGTGAAGCAGCCTAAGTTATATCTATAGTAAACCAAAGGACAAAAGAAGTTTCTGAATAAAAGGTATGGTTCATAGGGTACATAGTAATATGTCAATCTGTTTTGTGCTATTTGTGTTCTGTCTCCCATATATTTATAACTTACTCATGCTCCAAGATCTAGAGAATATCCTGTCTTGCAAAAACACTTCCACATCTATCAGCTTTCAACTTCTGTGCTATTGATGAATATTTCAGCCTATAACATTTCTTGTTTTCTATGGAAATATTCAAAAGATTTAATTTCTTTAACATGAACGTTTCTAGTTTTATTTCTTATGTCAAACTGTGTTGAAATGTTAAATTATGTTGTGTTAAATTGTCCTTTATTTTTTCATTTTATTAAAATGTTTAAAAGGTATTGACTTAAATTCATAAGAACCTTTTATCACATTTGCAACAAAAACTTTTTATACACATTTTCTATTTGTGTCTTACCTTTTTTTCTGCATCACTGTCAACCAGGCTTTATCAAATTTATTGGTCTTTTCAAAGAAACATATTAGGCCCTACTGACCCTATTTTATGTTTGTCCTCTTTCAATGATTTAGGTTATCCTATTTGTTTACCTCTACTTTCTTTGCCTTTACTTTGCTTAACTCAACCTTTAGTCACTCTCAGGAGAACGGTTGCTCCAAATATAAGGTTCTGAATTTTGGCTTAATAATTCTTTACTGTATAGCTGGCTTTTCAATACTTCAAGCAGATATTTTCAAAGCATTAGCTTGTCTAACTGTCCTCTGAGACAGTTGTTTAATCACTACTGCCCAAAGTGGACGTCATTATTTTTTTTGGATGATATATTATTTTTTTCTTTTTATTCTGAAAACTTTCCCAGAAGCTCTTGGATAGCATTAAATTATCCAGTTGAAACTTTATTAATTAAAAATATAAAACCTTCTAGAGGCATTGTAGAGTAGGGGCAAGTGACGAGTGCCTTAGGCTGTTAACTCCTTTATTGGCTTGCATCTGTTCCTATGCTCATTCACCATTATAGCTCAAGAGTGTATCCAAAATGCATCAATTAATAAGTGCTAAGTATGATGGTGGATAAATACAAGGGGTGGATTAATATTTCTAAGTGTTCCCCATGCCTTCCATATCCCTCCATTAGTGTTTCTGGAAGTCCTCTTTTATACACCAAACTCTTAGACATGAAGCACCTACTATAAACTATAAATGGAAGCTAGAAATATCTACGTCTTAAAAAGCTGCTGGCTGGGGCATCGGGGTGGCTCAGTTGGTTAAGCATCTGACTTGGGATCAGGTCATGATCTCATGGTTCATGAGTCTGAGCCCCACATCAGGCTCTCTCCTGTCAGCACAGAGTCTGCTTCGGACCCTCTGTACCCTGTCTCCCTCTCTCTGCCCCTCCCCCTCTCTCAAAAATAAATATTTTTTAAAAAGCTGCTGGCTTTCATGTACGAGTAAAAGCTTCAGATGCCTATTTGCTAGATAAAAATGACACCAAGACTGAAGTGAGGATAGAGGAGCATGACTATGTAGATAGCAAAGGACTGGTACTGAGCCATCTCTTGGTCAGTTGTGCTGCTATGACAACCTACCATAGACTGGATGGATTAAACAACAGGCATAGGTTTCCCACAGTTCTGAAGGCTGGGGATTCCAAGACCAAGGTGCCAGTCAATTCTATTTGTGGTGAGGACTTTTTTCCTAGATGTAAATGGTCATCTTCCTTCTGTGTCCTCACATGGTAGAGAGGTACAAAGAGCACTTTTTGGTGCCCATTTTTATAAGGGAACTAAATCCCATGGCAATTCCACCTTCATGACCTCATCTAAACCTAATTACTTCCCAAAGAACCCACCCTCACCAAACACTATCACACTGGGGCTTAAGGCTTCAACATATGAATTCTGAGGGGACACAAACATTTCGTCCATAACAGAAACTGAGTTATGCTGGACCAAGAGCTACCAGAGCTAGGGAGATTCATGCAAGCTTGGTCAGTATGAGTAATTTTTCCCCTTAGCATGTGGTGATACTGCCTGGTTGCCACGGCTAGCCTGTTGTTTGCACCACTTGTAATATTCTGAGCTGCACTGCATGATTCTGCCTTACCCTGGGGCAATACATGTGCTGTGAACACCTCCCATGCTTCAGTATAGGCATTTTTAAGACCCAACCTCTCCCCCACAAAAGAGAATAGAATTCTTGCACCCTTTGCACTACAGGCATTGAGGTAACACCTCACTCCTGACCAAATTGTGCTGCCAAAATTAATTTGTAGAAATTTGTAGTGGTAGCAGGCAAACATACCACTGCCACTTTACATACATAAAATGCCTACTTGAGCATTTTTATATACATATTCATGTATTCATAATTCATTGTTTTTTCTCTTGTAGAATTCATGGTGTAGTTCAGGAGGGTGCATACACACACACACACAGTGGCAGAGAAAGGTCACTGGGTAAACCGTCCACCAATAGCCCAGACGTTCAAAGGGGTGGGCTAGAGTTTTAAAGAATTCTTTTTGCATCACATGATATTCTCTAGGTCTTGGAGCATGTGTAAGTTACAAACAGATAAGGGATATGAGATTAACAGCTCAAAATAAGATTGCCATCTTGACATGTACCATATGAATGGTGACCTTTTCTTCAGAAATAGCTCAAGTCTTTTGGTTTAGTATAGATAGGGTTTTGGCTGCTTCACTATCAGAAATAGGGTCAACTTGTGCATCTTAGTTTAGATTTTTCTTTAGCAGCAAGTAACTTTATCAACAAATTCTCCCTAACATTTAAGGAATGAATAATGCCAATAATATATAAAATTTTCAAGGAAGGAGAAAAAGAATGTTTTAGCATCATTTAAGACAATCAGCATAACCTTCACAAAATAAATTTGATAAGTAAACCATGAAAAAGAATACCAGCCCATCTTATGCAGGAATATAAATGCGAAACTCCTACTAAACTAAATATTAGCAAAATGAATTCTGTAATATATAATAACCAAAATAAACAAGATGGGTTTATTCCAGGAATGTGAGGTTAAGAATTTAAAAATTAATCGGTGTAAGTCACATTAATAAATGAGAAACATCATACCATCATATCATTAGATGCAGAAAAATGTTTAATTAAACATCTATTTGTGATTTTAAAAACAAATTAATGGATAGAAGACAACTTCCTTAGTTTGATAAAGGGTATTTGTAATAAATCTATAGAAAATATCATAGTGAATAAAATAGTGAAAATCTTCTCTCTGAGATGGGAACCATGCAAGGATGACTACTATTCACTTCTTCCAGTCCATATTGCAAAGAAGTTCTAGCCAGCACACTAAGAAAAAGAAATAAATTCTACAAGGATTGGAAAACAAAATGAGTGCTAGTGGTGCTTTGTCTATGCCTCCTCACTTTTACCACTTTGATACACACCAGCTAACTACCAGGTACCTTCCTTCCTCTGATGAGGGCTTTCTTACACTGTTGGAATCACTTCCCCTGTTTTTTCATGACAGGGTAGAAGTGATTTGCCCCTGCAAACTAACTCATCCTTGGGAGGATCTCTCAACTACAGATGCATAGGACTTAAAACAAAACAAAACAAAAAACAAACTTCACTTTGCTTACCCCTTGGATGTGATGAAACTCTTAAGTCAGGTTTTCTATAAACAATGAGTACATTTCTCCAGTGCAATTAAGCCTTCAATGTCACTTGCCGGATATAGAATTCTGTACCAGCTGTCTTCTTTCACTGTTTTACTCCCATTGTTTCCTGGCATCAACTCTCAAATAAGCCACTAGCATTATATCCCTACCTCAGGGTCTACTTACAGGGAGAGATCTAAACTTCAATATATAAGGTAAATAAATCCATCATTGTTTTAGTTGATGACTATGGATATAAAAATTCAAAAGATACACAGATAAACTATTATTATTGAGTTTAACAAGGTTTATGGATACAAGATCAAAATAAAAACATTGTGTTTCTAAGTCAACTTTTAGAACAGCAAACACATATAAGAATAAATATATTAAATGTGTGCAAGTCTACAGAAGTACAAAATAGTATTAAGTCAAACAAATGAAAACCTGAATGGAGATATATTCTATGATCGTAATTTTGAAAAGGTTTTTATGTAAAACTTGTCAAGCTAAATCTGAAACTTACATAGCAATATAAAGGGTTAAGAACAGCCAAGATACTACTGAAGAACAAGGGCAGCAAGTCTTTCCCAGTTAGCAAGAGTTACCATTAAACTACAGTAGCTGAGACAGTGTGACATGGGAACAAACATAGAAAATTAGTGGGTATAATAAAAAGCCTAAAAAAGAGACCCACACTTAAATAATCAATTTATTTACAACAAAAGTGCTTCTACAGACCAATGGTAAACAATGTCCCTTTCGGGGCACCTGTTGGCTCAGTTGGTTAAGCGTCAGACTTCCGCTCAGGTCATGATCTCATGGTCTTGGAGTTTGAGCCCCGCGTCCGGCTCTGTGCTGACAGCTCAGAGCTTGGAGCCTGCTTAGGATTCCCTCTCTTTCTGCCACTACCCCACACTTGCTCTCGCTCTCTCTCAAAATAATAAACATTAAAAAAAATAAAAAGGTCACACCACTCAGAGTGGCCAAAATGAACAAGTCAGGAGACTATAGATGCTGGAAAGGATGTGGAGAAACGGGAACCCTCTTGCACTGTTGGTGGGAATGCAAACTGGTCCAGCCACTCTGGAAAACAGTGTGGAGGTTCCTCAAAAAATTAAAAATAGATCTACCCTATGACCCAGCAATAGCACTGTTAAGAATTTACCCAAGGGATACAGGAGTGCTGATGTACAGGGGCACTTGTACCCCAATGTTTATAGCAGCACTTTCAACAATAGCCAAATTATGGAAAGAGCCTAAATGTCCATCAACTGATGAATGGATAAAGAAATTGTGGTTTATATACACAGTGGAATACTACGTGGCAATAAGAATGAAATATGGCCTTTTGCAGCAACGTGGATGGAACTGGAGAGTGTTATGCTAAGTGAAATAAGTCACAGAGAAAGACAGATACCATATGTTTTCACTCTTATGTGGATCCTGAGAAACTTACCAGAAGTCCATGGGGGAGGGGAAGGAAAAAAAAAAAGGTTAGAGAGGGAGAGAGCCAAAGTATAAGAGACTCTTAAAAACTGAGAACAAACTGAGGGTTGATGGGGGGTGGGGGGGGGTGGGAGGGGTGGGAGGGATGGGAGGGACAGGAGGGTGGGTGATGGGTAATGAGGAGGGCACCTTTTGGGATGAGCACTGGGTGTTGTATGGAAACCAATTTGACAATAAATTTCATTAAAAAAATAAAATAAAAATTAAAAAAGTAAAAAGTAAGGTCTTTTTCAATAAGTGGTTCTGGGTCAATTAAATATTCCATTGAAAAAATAAAACTTGACTCCAACCTCACTTCATATAAAACATATCTGTGAGATGCAAAACAATGTGGCTTCTATAAAATTATATAGGAAAATATCTTCATAATCCTGGGGTGGCAAACAATGTCTTGAATAAGGCATATCATCTATTGACTATAAAAGAAAAGTACTGATACGAGATACTACCTTAAGAAAAATTCAGTGTAGGAAATATAGTCAATAACACTGTAATCCATTTACTGTGGTGAGCATTTAATAATGTATATAATTGTTAAATCACTAAGTAGTACACCTGCATCTAAATGTTGTATATCAACTATACTTCTTTTTAAAAAATTAAGAATTTCTCTTGACCAAAAAGCACCTTTAAATGAGTGAAAAGTATCCACACAATGGGAGAGTATATTTGCAACATATATATCTGATGAGTTATGCCCAGAATATAAAAACTGCCATAAATCAATAAGAAAAATAGAAATCAATAGAAAAATAGACAGTAAACTTGAATAGATGACGCTTCTACCCCACTGGTCAATAAATGAGTGAAAAGATTTTCAACTTCCTCCGTAAGAGAGAAATACCCATTGGAGATGGTTACATACATACATATGAATGTGCCTAAACATGACTAGCAGGTTTTAGAAGCACCAGTTGAAACTCCATTTTGGACTCCCTCATCCAAAATATCTCATGTACACACTGATGGTCCAAAAGAGAAAAGTGTCTCCAGGAGGGCCCTGTATCATAAGACAACTGGAGCCTCCATCTGACCTCTCCGGGCACTTTGCTGGGAGATAGCCTTTGGCCGTGATCCACAGCCTTATTTTGATGTTGTATCCTTTCCACTGTGTATTTGCAAGCATTGCCATTTTGGGTCCTAGGTATTTTTCTTTTTAGTAATTTAGCTCTAACTGCCACCATTAATGCAGGAGTCCACGTGAGTTAAGTAGAGAAATTAAGAGTAAACATTCAGAAAGTTCACCTGACCAAGTAATTTCAGGTCTTTTGAAGGGGGTCAAGAGGTACAAACTTCTAGTTTATCTAGTCATGGGGTGTAATGTACAACATGGTGACTATAATTGATATTCTGTTACCTATCTAAAAGTTGCTAAGAGTAGATCTTAAAAGTTCTCATTATACACCCCCCAAAAATTTGTGCAGTGACAAATGTTAACCAGACTTAGTGTGGCAATTATTTCACGATATATACACATATTGAATCAATATGTTGCACACCTGAAGCCAATATATTATAAGTCATTATACCTCAATAAAAAACAAAACCCCAAAAAGTAAAATGCTAAGTTCCTTCCTATCAAACTTAAAAACTGACATATATAAAGGGTTTTGTTTTTCTTTCATTTTTACTGGTTTTCCAAAAGTATACATTTTTATCAAAAATTTTTAAATTTATTTTTACTATTTTATTTCAATTGCTTTTTTTAAACTGCTGGGTTAGGAAAAAAACTGGTCTTTCACCACAGATTTCACCAGATTTCACTGCTCTAATTTTCAATTTGTAATAAACCTTTATACATATTTTATACACCTTTATGTTGTATTACATGACAATGTTTTGTAGTAAAAAGTAAACAATTCTTTGAGTCTTATTTTGCTCTCTTCTGCTATCTCTTTGCAAATCTCCACATCATTTGCTGGCTGTGTGTTCTCTAACATTTTAATATAGCTTCCATCACTCTGGAACGTAACTCTTAATTGGGGTGTTACTAAAATAGACTCTGAGCTCCCAGTGCCAAGAGTAGATTTCAGCATATAGCCCAGTGCCCGACATATAATATGTGCTCAGTAAGTATTTGCTGAATCAACAAATGTTTTTTGGCCAGTGTTTGTTACAAACTCTCTAACACCTACATGACAGTCCTGCTTTTACATTACACCTGCCTAAACCAGTCAGCAAATTTACTGAACATCTAGTGTCTAGCATGTGCAGAGATACAATATCATGACAAACACTTGGCCAGGCTGCAGAAAGTATATTTACACCCAGATACAAATACATAAGTTGCTTCATTTGTCTCTTCAGCCAAGATGATTTCAACTAGAATTTTGACATAAAATGACTTCTCTACCAAAATGAGAAAATAGATAAGAAGGTATTTTGACTGTGAGGTATCATCCAAGTCAAGCACCAGTGTGAAATGGTGGTGTGGTCCAAGTTAGGAATCTAGGAGTCAAAACACCTATAGAATGACTTGACTGTGAGTGATACCCAACCTGTAGTTATCAGCACCTTTAATATGCAGGCTTTATACCTGATAATGGGAATCTGAGGACACTGAGGTTAATGGTCTGGTTGAGCGGACCTCTGAGAAACTCCTCCTCTCACCAACACCTCCTGAAAACCCTTTTGCTCAAATACCAAATCCATGGACTTTTGTGTAACTCTCCATTTATAGAGGCTATCTTCTCTGGGTTTCTAATTCAGCAGCATGCATTATTTCTACCACCCTTCTCTCTCTCTCTCTCTCTCTCTCTCTCTCTCTCTCTCTCTCTCTCTCTCACACACACACACACACACACACACACACACACACACACACACACCCTCCTATGTATTTGAAAAATCATTCAGTTTATACTGCTTAGACTTCCAGCTCACATTCGGGGCCCTCCATCTCCGCCAGGGCCCTCCTTGTTATGCACAGTGGGTACCGGGACATTATCGACAGTGCTATATTGGTGTTAAATGTGATGCATACTTGCTTCCTGATGGATTGAGGCCAGCAGAGAAAATACCAAAAGTCTGAAGCTCACCCTATAAATCAGAAACTACTTCATGTTGTGACCATGATAAATAGATCTGAAAATATCTACCAGGAAAAGTTTACAAGAATCTTGTGGCACTATGTTATACCTGAATTAAAAGGCAGCTTTGCTACAAATGAACTTTTCTCCAGGCCAGTATTCTTGTTTTAAGTTTATAAATGAAATGTAGTAAAATCCCTATAAGGCATTAAAGAGATTTTGCAGTTCAAATCCAGGATGCATTTTGCTAAGGGGTGGCCATCATATTAGGCTGACAAGACAGAGGGGTTGTTTTTCATAAAGCTAATAGATGGCTTAAAAGCCCTGTGTTAGTCAATTTCTTGCTTTCATGGACTGCACAAATTTTCTTTCATCTTCTCATTTTGACTGATATCCTTCCTGTCAGATTCTGATAATAACCCATTGAAGATTATTATTCAGTATTGTACAAATCTGGGAATTTAATTATTATTTGAATTTTTATTTGAAAGTGCCATACAACATCCCTGGGATATGCTCTGAAGAATGTGTTCTAAACTTATTGTAGCAGATGAGTTAATTGAAATCACACAATGTCTAGATTTCACTCAATGTCACAAAATCAGAGGTCTATTTCTTCATGGATATTACTTTGAACTCATTTCATATTTTGGTCACAAATTGGTCTTTTTTAAGATAAGCTGAGTTCATTTTCTTACCCCAAATTATGATTTTGAGTTCATGGATGGCCTTGGTAAGTTGAGAGGGTTCTGGGGACAGCAGCCTCCAAGAAACAAAATTACCCCTTCCATGGCAATAATCTAGACAAAAAGCATGGTGTCAGAACACCCATATCCTGGGCTGAAAATGTTCCCTTACCAAAATCGAGGAGTATCTTTAACCTCCTTATTTGTTAATAATACCATGATATAATGGAAACAACCAACATAGGCATTCAGACAATGGAGCTGTATTCTTAATTACTATGCAATACTGATTCAGCTTCTGGTTTCATGAATGCAAACTTGAACCCATTTACTATTAGTAACTAAATACAAACCCGATCTACTTTACAGAAGTATGGCGATATAGTTCAAGGCCCAGCTCTGGAACCAAAATAGGGTGCTCTACCATGTGACCATGGGCAAGTTACTTCAACTTACTAACGCTTGGTTTTCTTTTCCGGTTAAGAGAGATGTAAATAGTACCTATCCATGTGGTTTTATAAATTAAATAATGTATATAAAAAGCCCATGCAACATTTTATATGTAGTAAAAGACTCAGAAATGTCAAATTATAGTGATATAATGACGAATTATAATGCAGCCTGGTGTATGTTACAGCACACAGAGAAAAAAATAGAAGCACTACAAATAGTCAAGGTGAATACCTAACAGTGCATGATAGAAGGCTATCACCCAGCTTCTCCAGCATGAGCTGATACTGAGACGTTAAGAAGAATGTGTTACTCTATGGCTGGGAAAACACAAAACAAAACCCAGAAGAAGCCAGTCTGCACATGGTTGCCAAGAGGGGAAAGCCTCCTACCTGCTAGGCATTTTCTGCATTGGAGCCAAAGAAAGTAATGAAAAGTTGCACTTAGAGACATTTAATAAAATGAAACTTTACCCAAATGATATAAATATTGCTTAAATAATTTAGAGCCTTTTAATGTTTAGCAATAACTTTACTGAGGGGTAATAGAGCATCAAGGCAAGGAGATGCCCAAATTTGTGAGGATCACTTTGAAATCAAGATGTACTATTACAGAGGGAAAGCAGTTTCTGGACCATGTGAATTACAAAGCAAACAAATCTGGCTCCAAAAGAGGCCCACACAGATTCAGGTAATGTGAAGCAATTATCTAAATGCACTTGAGGGGCGCCTGGGTGGCTCAGTCGGTTAAGCGTCTGACTTCGGCTCAGGTCATGATCTCACGGTCTGTGAGTTCGAGCCCCGCATCGGGCTCTGTGCTGACAGCTCGGAGCCTGGAGCCTGCTTCAGATTCTGTGTCTCCCTCTCTCTGACCCTCCCCCATTCATGCTCTGTCTCTCTCATGCTCAAAAATAAAGATTAAAAAAAATTGAAAAAAAAAATAAATGCACTTGAAAAACCATTAGAAAATTCTTGGTGGGGGGGGGGGGAAATGAACATTTCAATGTTGTTTAATTATTTAATCTGTACCTGGAGAAACCACCCTCTTTTTCCCCAATACCTTCACTACTGCCACCTCACCACCTTGACAGTCATTTTGGATTTTAAAAGGCAAAGCCTCGGGGCGCCTGGGTGGCTCAGTGGGCTGGGCATCCCACTTCAGCTCAGGTCACGATCTCGCATCCAGTGAGTTCGAGCCCCGCGTCGGGCTCTGGGCTGACAGCTCCGAGCCTGGAGCCTGTTTCCGATTCTGTGTCTCCCTCTCTCTCTGACCCACCCCGTTCATGCTCTGTCTCTCTCTGTCTCAAAAATAAATAAACGTTAAAAAAATTTTTTTTAAATAAAAAAAAATAAATAAAAGGCAGAGCTTCATAAAGTCTTGTGCTAATGGTTTACCTGGTTTTAATTGGCTATTAACCTTTTATGAAAAGCCATGTGAAAGCAACTGTGGAGAAAAGAAGGGAATGTTCTGAGGATTGAAAGGCGACATTCATTTGGCCACGGGGTGGAATAGATGTTAGTCTTAGATGGAGAAGTCTAGAAGCCTGGACAACAATCCAAAAAAGTTTCCCTGGAAGAGAGCCTGGGAAATGCCTGGACAAGAAGATGGAGTAGAGAACATAGATGAAGGACATTTTAAAACATTTTTACTTACCTCCTAGTCAGTAAGAGTCATTTTGGTCGGAATAAGAAGATGCCAGCTCTGACCTGAATGATTTCTTGCCACATCATCTGACCATCTAATGAGGATGTTTCCCCAGGAAGCCTCCAAGTTACATACGAAATTTTGGGGTAAATATCATTAATAACAAAACCTTCTCCCAACTCAGAAAACCTCTTCAGAATGGTGGTAGAAATTTGATTACCGAATAAACATTAAACCAGAATGTGACGCACATCACAGATAATCCACAAAGAAATCGCAAAGACCGAACAAAATCTTACTCTTTTATATACCCAGGCAGATACAACCTACCACCTATGTGTTCTCTAGATAAATAACAACTAGTATTCAAGTAAGAGCAGCCAGCAGCACCATTTACTACCTATCATTTATCCCAAATTTACCTGGAAATTGGAGTGACCCATCCATACTAGTCCCCTGGTTTTATGCAAAGGAACAATAAACTTCCCACATCTTTTTGATAGGAGGTAGTTTTTCAGCCTGGAGGCCAGGCACTGCTGAAGTTAGGCTGCTACCTCCCACATCAACTGGAAAATAGGGCTACTATGTTCTTTGATTTTTACATTTCAAAGAGATGGCTCCCAGGTCCTTAAGACAGACATTCCTGGGTCATAAAGCTGACAACATTCTTACTTAGTTTCTAAAAAGATTTATGTACATTTCAAAGAGCCAGAGAAAGAACTTATAAGTTTCTTAAAGTCAATCTTCTAAGAAAAGGGATGGAGAGAAGTCTCTTTAATTCAAAAAGGAGAATTAAGTCCCCCCCACTTTTTAAAATAAATATCTGTATGGGGACCCCCGGACCTCAGTGCAATGGTGGGGAGGACCTCCCATGCAGGCACTCTAGTAGAATAAGCATGGGTAGAGCTCTCCCACTGAAATAGCAACACAGGTGACCACTCCAGTGAAGACAATAGTGCCTGTAATATTTATTCCTTAAAATGTTGAAAAAAGTAAAAAAAAAAAATCTAACATGTAGCTTAAATAAAAATGCACATGGATAATGCACGCTAATGCCCCATGTCATTGTTCTGGGTCATTAAGAAAATGTGAACTATGTCATTATTTCTCCTTGGCTGGCCAATGTGGCTTTTATTGCCTGGTAGATACCCAAACACTTCTTTCCTCCCACCCTGGTTTTAGATTTGTTTTGGGGTTTTTTTCTTCCACCAGGGCACAGGAATTCTAACTATCTCACAGCACCTCACATTAGTTATGAACAGCAAGTGAGAGCAAAGATGGGGAAAGTCTTCTAAAGTTAAAGTATTACTATTCCTAGACATAAAAAGCAAGAATGGATACTCCCAAGACACATTAGGCTTTCAAATACATTATACAGACATATATTTAAGCAGAACGTCAGACTAGGTGCTATTCCCTGAGAATGTTGAGTAAAAAGGCTTGTAAGAGGCTGGCTGGGAGAAAGCTGGAGAATCATTTTCTATTACAATGTATCTCTCTTCCTCATGGATAATGCATAAAACAACAATTGTTTACATCTTGGTGTCAGTTCTCCCAAAACTTTGTGTTTATTATCCTTCACAAGCCCTTGTAACCAAAGAAGGCAGCCCCTCAAATTTTGTTGTGAGGGCTCTGGTTACAGACCAAATCACCTGTATCTTACAGCTTAATTTTCTTTCTGCCATTTTCTCTGTCTGAACTACAGTTCAAGTATCCGATATTGTTCTTGCCAAACTGAGCTTCTACAATCAAGTCACAAATCTGATTTGAGGTATTTATTGAGGGGGAAAAAATCCAGGATATGTCCTGAAGTAAGTAAATACAACCCAATACCAACATCCTTGTTTCTATCTATTCTGGGTAAGTAAATTACCCAGATGGTGTAGGATGGTGACCCTAAAGCTTTGGGAGGTCTTCAGATTGTTAAACATGTTGTCAATGATATTCAACAGAATTTTGGTGGACACTGATTTCACTGTACCCCATTTCTTTGCCAACTGGTCATCTCAACATAATATGGTAAATCCTAGTTAGACAGAATATCCACTTGATTCGAATATTCTTTTTCTTAAACATATTTCTGGAAAAATTTTAATTTTTTACTATTTATAACTTTTTTGTTATATCAACAAAACATATAGGTATTATTGGCTAGGTTTTTCACCACACTGATATCTGGGCATCATATGGATGGATCCAAATGGTCCTTAGAACCCACACACCAGACACAGATGCTGAAATGCTATGACATATACAGTAAGAACAGTTTGGCTGTTGTTTAAAAATTGTAAAGATATCTATACATCAACCACCCAGCAAAGCTTAAATATTTTTCCTATTGATTCATTATACCAAATGCTGACCAAGAAGAATGCCATATTGTCACCCAACATGTTTTAATGAAAATAACCAAGAAAAGATGTATCTGCAGTATTCCTAAAATATATGCCGGTGATAAAGAGTGTGTAAGGGAGTTTGTAAACACACCAGCACTGATCCAGCTTCTAACAGATGGTGAATACCGGGTTGTGCTTAGCTCAATTTTAATAATAAGCTCTTTGAGAACCGTAAGGCTGGGCTTCATAAAAGAGCAGTTGGCAGTTGGCAAAGATTAAAGGACCAAGTATGTGTTGAAGGTTGGTCTAAATGGGTCTCCTAGAGTGTTTCTTCATGAATGGTTTGGTGGATGCCACTGGACCTGATCCCACAAACTAAGATTTCACACCGTCCCTCACATTCCTAAAATGAATGCACACACAAAGCCCTGGGAATAAAAGTCCTCTTATGACAAATGCCTTTCAACTTGTGTTTCCAACAGGAAGGGAAAAAATTAAATGCATTCCACCGAGTATCGTATTCATTCCCATACTGACACATATGTGTTCAGAAAATAAAGGCATCAGTCTTTGTTCAGGAAGAGTTCCTTCAAAAGATGGAATGGAATTCAGGGGTGTGATGTTTGTTCTTAAATAAATAGTCAGATACAAGTTATTGTGTTGATTTCATGTTTATTCTCGATGCTCAGTATAAATATGAACTGGAGCAGATTTGCCAAATGTCCGTTGGATGACTGGAGAAATCCCTGTAATGTTCAGAGTGGAAACTGGGAATACTATGGTTCTAGATGTCAGCAGCAACTCAGTAACAAGGACAGAAGATAGGCAACATGCAGAACTCAGCACCTATTCAGCAGGCTTTTTCCTTTAACGAAAACAACATCCTAATAAGACTGTGTGGGATACTCCCTAAATGAATGAATGTATTCCAAAGACATGGAAAGAATATCCAGTTACTTTCAGGGAGCTTAAGGTCCCCTTCTGGCAAAATTCTAGAGCTGGTTATTAAATAGGTAGATTTTAAAGCTAATCACTGGAGGAAGTAACCTAAATTAAGAAAACTCAGGTAAAACTCATCACAGCAGAGATTAACACGCTGGTAGAGAATGGCAGTGTGCTCTGTGCAGTGACAGTCTCTTGTGTCCCTGAGAATTGTGTTTGAATCTTAGCTCAGTCTTGTGCTGACCTGGCACAAGTTATTGGCATCCCTGAGGCTCAGTTTTTTTTAATATGTGAGATTGCTATAATAAATGTAACAGTATTCAGGGTTAATAGTTCATTGAGTTCATGATTGTAAAGGGTTGACATACTATGTATATCCTATCGCTGTGTCAGAGTAATTACTGGTAATATGCAAAACAGTTTTAAAAAGGAAAGTCTAGATTTATGAATAATTGTGAAGGAACCTAAGGGAACCTTGAACTATTGGAGGCCTTAATATTTGTACAAAGTCATTCATAGTCACTGAAAGAAAGGGATGATGACAACACCATTATTCCTCCTTCATAAAAAAGCTATTTAGACACGAGTGTTCTGTTCTCTTCATCCAGCTATTCCACAAGTCAGGGCTAATATTTGCCTGTGCCTGCTTCCAAATTATAACCATTATATAATATCTTGACCTATAGTATGAATCCATTATTTAAAATGCCACTTAAATGTCATTATTAAACAATCTTTCTAGCTCTCAAACCTGAGGAATCTGGGACAGGAAAAAAAAAAATAATCAGAAAGGACTGATGAATTTTAAACCAAGAATAGAGAGTCTAGGGTCGAAGTTTTTTTTAGTGGTATTTCCCCTGCAACAATAGCCATTTTACTAGGATTATTCTTTAAGATGTGCTTTTCAAAAAAGTGTCGGAATAAAAAAAGAAATCTATAAAAGTAGTATGGCTGTATTTATTTCTCTCGTTATCTATATAAAAATGCTCTGTTCGGAAAATCATGAGCTCGTAGTGGCTTGCTTTTAAATCCAGTTTTATCCACAGACAATAGTTCCTTCTGCTTTAAAATAAAAGAGACTGCTTTTGTGATCATGGTTACCTAGCATAAATATTGAGGCCACATGCTGTCCCCTGCTGTCATTCAGGAGTTCATTTGGTCACAGCTCACCTATTTGCAATATCTGATTGCCTCAATTACCAGCAAACAGTGATTCCCTGAACACAGACATTCTTCCATTAACTTCTGAAGGAAGTAGCTTGCTAAGAAGCTCCACCCAATCTATCAATCATAATGAGCCAGATCTCTTTTCAAAGGCATTCCCACAGTGAGAATTCATTCCAGTGTCAAAGCATACTTCTAATTGCGAAGTTAATTTTTAGCCCAGTAGACATGAAAGTCCTGGGATTAAATCTGGTTCCCCAGATCACACTAAAATGTTAAAGAATGTTTCATAAATTGTATGGAAATCCCAGGATAACATATTAGGAGACCCTCAAGTCAGAGGAGAATCTGAAAAAAATCATTGAGATGCTCTCAACGATGGGGATTAGAGTACTGATTACAGGGAAAATGGCTGATGTTAGCAGAACTCCCCTGTCTCTCAAAAGTGTAGGGGAATATTTGTATCTTCAGAGTAAAAGAATAAAGGAGATAAATGTCCAAGTGCAGAAAAGGTCAAGTCACACAAAGGATGCAGATTTAGATGTGGATTATCCCTAGGGGTTCCCATCTCAATTAGGAGAAAAGGCATAGTACAGATCACCAGTCACACCTGCTGGGGAAGGGAGGAATCCCGAGTCAGCAGGTCTAGCAAGGCACCTGGGGACCTGAAAAGAAGTCACTCCAAACAAGGCCAACCCCCCCCCCCCCCGACCCCGTTCAGGGGCAAGAAGTAAGCTATACCTACCTCTCTTAACTCTGTCCATCACCTAGACCTGTCCACCCAAACCTGACTTATTACATAGGCCTGCAGTCATAGCAAAGCATTAGCATCCACTATCAAGAACAAGACCCTATTTATTGAGGGGATTCAAGACATGCTGGCCCCAAATAGGACCCCTTTGCAAACTGAGCATATCCAGCTGAAGGAACTTGGAAACGGCACATGGAAGAACTTTCTAACCTTCCACTGAAGTAGGTCATAAAACCCTCACATGAAAAGTATTCTTGCTCCCTATATCTGGAGAAAAGGAACATTCTTATTTCTCCAAAGAAACACAGAAAGGAATCAGAACAGGCCTTGCTAAGTTCCCCCTCAGTTTATTACACTTAGCACATACTCTTGGTGCTAATTTACCTACAATTTTCTACTCTTCATCAAACCTAACACAAACACACTCAGGTTTAATCATCTCTTGGGGTCTTCATTTCCTTATGAAGACTGTAAGGTCACATACATCTTATATTAAGTAACCTTGTATGCTTTTCTCCTGTTAAAGTGTCTTTGTCAGTTTAATTTGCAGACCCCAAGCCAGGAATCCTGAGAGGGTCAGGGTCAAGGAAAACTTCCTCTACATGCTCATCTTCCCAATCAACTCATATGACTATTCTCTGCCTTCTGTGTGAACCCTTAGCACCGCTTACAGTTGCCAGGCTAACCAAGGTCACCCCATACCTCCATATTGAGTCACACTGATCTTCCTAGAGACAGTAGCCTGGAGGCTGCACTGTAATCAGAGAGAATCAAAGAGAATGCAAGAAAGACTGTGCCGTACCTCACCTAAACCATAAATTCCCAGGACAGCCAGGAAGCAAAGTCTCCACCTGCCCTTAAATACAGTAATTACAGCATCACCAAACCCCCCAGTCACCCAGCAACTGTATAGATAGATGCCTGATCAGTGGGCACTGAGGTGAGCCTTCCTCCCACCACCACACACATCTCTATTCATGTATTTTCCTTACACATTTTGGGATAGACATTTAAAAATACTGAAGGAAGAAATGTTATCTTCTCTACAATGGCAGAAGGGTATATGGATTAAAATCACCCAGCAATTTTTTCCATAATGTAAAGCTACCCTCACCTTCCTCGAGATTCTGAAATCACCTGTTATGGACTGCATGTTTGTGCCTCCTACCTATATTCAGTGTTGAAACCCTACCCCCTGATGTGACAGTATGTGATTAGGCACATGTGAGCTAATTAGGATTAAATGAGGTCATGATAGGAGTATCCTCATGAATGTGATAAATGCCCTTGTAAGAGTCACAAGAGAGCTGGTTTTCTCTCTCTGCTTTCCATCAGGTGGGGACACAAGGAGAAGACAGCCATCTACAAGGCAAGAAGTAGGTCCTCACCAGAGTCAGCACAAGATCTGCCAGTGCCTTAACCTTGGACTTCCCAGCCTCCAGCACTGAGAAATAAACATTTGTTGTTTAAGTCACTCAGTCTATGATATTTTTGAACTAAGACAGCTTGTTTCTCCCTACCCAATTAACCACTAATCGACATATTTACATACATATGTTACCTGTTTTGCTGTGTGCCTCTCTATTGGTTTCCAGTGGTAACAGTCTGGTCAGTGTAGAGAGACCTGACGTCAGTCAGTGTGAAGCTTGCTTCACTTCTCTGTGGCAGGCTCCTCAATAAGAAGAGGGAAGTGGGTGAGGGGATCTCTATTGATCCCTCTATCTCCCACATTCTATCATTTCCTTCCGGGCCTGGCTAAGTCACAGAGCCGCTGGGAGGAACACGTAAGAGAATACACTTGACACTGTGGTGAAGAATATTCACCACTTGAGTAATGTAGCTTATTTCAATGTGACACTAATTAGTCCTTTTCTTTTTTTTAATTTCCAGGCCATGTGGGCCCATTCAAGCGCCCTCCTGCCCCAGTAAGTCTGTTAGATGTTGACAAGAAATTTTTGAGAGAACACAAGGTGACATAGAGAAAACACGTTTGGAAAAGCCCTGTGACTCTAGCCCTTCTATTCCAGTTCTCTAGAAATGATGACTGGACTTCTGCCTCTAGTAAGGGGCAATCCCTGTCCTTGTGAGATTTGCAGCGAGACATCAATGCTATGAGAAAATCGCGTTGTGTCTGTCTCTTCTGACACCTGGTTCCGAGTCCATCCCATGCTCTCGCACATGTGGAGGAGGATAGGAGCAGGCAGGTAAGTCACTTTACCAGCACTGGCAGTGTGGGCCCTCATTTTAATGTAATCATCATGAGCGACCGGATTTTTACTGGTAACATATCATCAGGCCCTTTTGCCTGTGCTGGTTTTACACTAGATTGAGCCTCATCATCCTTCATGCTGCATTACATCTACACTTTCACAGAGAGGAAACCCAATTTGTTTTGGATCATTTGCACACCTTGCATTGAGAGTGGCCAGTTATTTTCTGAAACTAGCTCTCAGTAAATATTCGGAGAGTGATTCTGTCATGGGCAGATTACACATTCTATTTGAGCAAGGCTGACATTTCTATAACATGGAAAAACTACTAAACCTTCCCTAAGAAAAAAATTTTAAATAAATACTTCTGTAATAAAGAGTTCACAAGCCCCAAATACACATAAGCATTTTTTTCTTGTTTATTCTCATATAAGGGCAAAGCAGGGCATGCGGGTCTCTATGTAATTTTTATATGTAGTAACAGTGTTGGACAAAATTGTGAATTAAGAGAAACTTTTATAAAATGTTTATTTTGAGAGAGAGCATGAGCGAGTGAACACAAGTCGGGGAGGGGCAGAGAGAGAAGACAGAGAAACCCAAGCAGGCTCACACTGTCAGCTCAGAACCTGATGAGGGGCTCAATCCCACCAACAGCAAGACCATGACCTGATCTGAAATCAAACATCAGATGCTTAACCGACTGAGTCACCCAGGCCCCCCTCCAAGATAAACTTTAAGGAGTGTTTTCATTTTGCCTTTCTGGATCCCCCAATTCCCATGCCTCCCTGCCAGTACTCTGTAGGTGACAAGCATCAAGCCATGGGCAGAGCCATCTGTATCATGGATGGAAGAGTCTCTAACTCATGCACATACTTTAAAAGAAGATCCTCAAAGAAGTAACAATTGCTTAGGTCAAAGGAATCGATGACTAAGGTTTATTTCCAAAAATCAACTGGAAAAAAACCTTTGTAAGTATGGAGGATTTCTCTGTGTCCTTCTGATTCTCTTGACCAACAATTGTTTCTTCTTCATCATTATCCCCGTGTCACGTCCAACCGTAACAAGAATTGGGCAAACTTCCTGGGGTTCCTGCCCTTGGGGAACCTGGATCTAATTAGAGGTGCAAATAGCACCTAGGGTCTTTGGGATGAGGCCAAGATTAATTTCTTACAATAAGTTACCTGTCCAAGGTTATATAGCTAGTAGTGGAAAACAAGTAGTTTAAATCCAGATTTAGACACCAAATTCCATTTCCCTCACATGCATGCTAGGGAAACATTTAGTCAGTGCTCCATGATTTACTGTTAATTGTCCTTTAATTGATTCATGAATGACAGACTTCCCTCACAAGAAGCTTGCAACCACCTAGAGAGAAGGACACTGTCTCATCCTTTCCTTCCATCCTCCCCCACAATGTGTGGTAGACGTTGACATGAAGGCAGAAGAACATTCACAAGCATGGAGAGGAATGTAATATAATCACAATAGCTATGGAAAGTGTGATACGTGATACAGATGCAGAGTATGAGAATGATGGATCAGTCTAAGGAAAATAATGCTTCAGTGTGAGTTTGAATAGGATCATGAAAGACAGAAAAGACACGAAGCAGTGAGAAGAGAGCAGGTAATGATTACAGGCACAGAAATGGCCCCAGAACCACATAGAGAAAGGACAGCACATAGCACGGATTCACATAGTTACTAGCTGCACAGAGGCATCATCAGGAATGCATGAGCCGGGTTTAGCTTGATGCCAGCCTCAAAGAAAATGAGATCCATTGTAACACCATTGTGTGAAACAGTCACAACTTGTGTCTGAGTGGAGCTCACAGACACATTCAAAATAAGGCAGGTTTCTTGGTAAACTTTTCTATCAACCTGTTAGAAGGGACTCAGAGAACATCTGCTAACTATGCATGATGTGTAGTTACACCACACAGAATGTCACCATGAAGAACAAATGGCATCAGCTGCCACCATGCTGTGGCATTCCATTTTACAAAATGATATGTCGTTATTAAGCAGCAAGGGATATTGATTTCTCAGTATGTTTCCTGTTTGCTCAATTGCTTTGGTTACAACACCACCACCACTATATGTTAAATACACTGAGGAGATACAGGTTTATCCATGGGTCCTCAATAATGTGGGATCTGCTCTTTGCCCTGGCAAACAATCAAATCCCGTGACACTCATCTTCATTTTGTTCTCTCTTAACAAACTTTTTCTCCCTGTTTTCTTGTCCAAAGATTTAAAATGTGAGAAAGCACCTCATATGGATCTGGTCATGTGGTACAGGGCACAGTCTTCAAGTCAGAGGAGCAGCGTCAGACCCAGCCTTACTACTGATCAAGCTACTCCAGGGGTCATACCCACCTCCCTGGTCTTCCATTTCACCCCTCTGTAAAGGGAAAGGGGGGACTATATATATTCTATATATTATATTATATAGAATATATACATTCTATAATATATATATTCTATATATATATATATGTGTGTGTGTGTGTGTGTGTGTATATATATATATATATATATATATGTATATATATATATAAAGTGTTTCATGTGTGCCAGGGATTGTTCTAAACCCTAGGAATATTACAATTAAAAAACAAAAACACGGGAACCTGGGTGGGTCAGTTGGTTAAGTGTCTGACTCTTGATTTCAGCTCAGGTCATGATCTCACTGTTAGTAAGACCCAGCACAGAGACTGCTTGGGATTCTCTTTCTCTTGCACACGCTCTCAAAATAAACAAGCATTTAAAAAACACAAAAAACAAAACCAAAAATGAAAAGAAAAACCAAACACCTGCTTTTCTGGAGCATAACTTCTAATTGATGGAAATAATTAAAAAATAAATACATACATTATGCCAAATGTTAAGTACTGTGAAGAGAAATTAGGGTAAATGGAACAAAGTGGGGGGTTGTGGGAATAGGATGGGGTGAGGAGAGGGATGCTTATTTTTATGTAGTCAGGAAAGCACTGGCTGATAGTCACATCACAGAATGAAGTGAGAAAGTAAACCATATGGGCATCTATACGAAGAGTATCCTAGATAGAAGGATCCATAAGTACAAAGGCACAGAGGCAGGAGTGCACTTGAAGTGTGCTAGGAATCTGTCTCTGAGTGCTCTGGCTTATAGGAACAGCCCAAGACTCAACTGCATGTTACTGTATTCCCTGACTTCCCTTCTGCTACTGCCATTGGATCAACACAGACTTGAGCGATGTTCTGGGCAGCATTGGGAACATTCTGGAAAATGCCTACACTTGAGTATATGGAGAGTTCACAGTTGCCCCCTCTGAAACCTGATGCACCAGCACAGAAATCTTCCAGGAATGCTTAGGAGACTGTAATTTTCCCACAAATAAATCAATTCTTTTTATATATAATGAATACTATGAGAATTTTTTTTCTTCTCAAAAAGGTGAAGTTAAAACTTAGGTTGTTATATTTGAGAGGAAAACCTAAAATCAAAACCTGCTTTAAGAAGGTGGAAATGGTCCTCTGCCTAAAAGTCTGCCATGAAGAGAGCATTTGTAATTACAGCCACACAATCACCTTGAGGATACTTAATAGCTTAATAAGATTTTAATGAGTCTCTTTGAAAATGAGAAACCCCACTATATAAAATGGGCCTATAAAATGTTATGCAGCTGTGCTGTGGCCTCAAACAAATCACAAACAGATCCCACCACAAACGGTACTCTGCAATATTAAATGCCAAGTTTAGCCGACAAGGATTTTGTCTACACTGGTGTCTAAGCACTCTTAGGAAAGACGTCAAAGGTCTCCAGACAAAACCCCACAAACATGGACACTGGGTGGTGACTACATGGGGAATCCTGAAAAATCCATTCTCATATTTCCATCTCTTCTAATTACCTCAACTTACACCGATAACCCTCTCCTCTGAATTCCTACATTTCAGTACCACTGATTCATTTAACATTCGTCTTCAGAACTGACCGGTCAGGGGCACATGGATGGCTCAATTGGTTAAGTGTCCGACTTTGGCTCAGGTCATTATCTCATGGTTAGTGAGTTTGAGCCCTGTGTCGGGCTCTGTGCTAACAACTCAGAGCCTGGAGCCTACTTCAGATTCTGTGTCTCCCTCTCTCTCTGCCCCTCTGTTCATGCTCTGTCTCAGTCTCTCAAAAATAAACAAACATTAAAAAAAATTTAGAATTAACCAGTCACCGCTATTGAGAAGATCATACAAAGAATAACATCACTTTATCTTTGTGCTTTGGATTTTTATCCTCTACCAGTGCTTGTAACATGATTTTAGGTATCATGAGACATGCAAACCAAGTTTTGTAGGAATTTAGAAACAGGGGGACAAATTATTATGGCAAGTAATCAGGAAAGGCTTCATGGAGGGGGCAGTTTTTTTTTTTTTTTTTAATTTTTAAATTTTATTTAAATCCCATTTAGTCAACATATAGCACAATGATCTCAAGAGAAGAATTTAGTGATTCATCACTAACACCCAGTGTTAAATTTAACACCCGGTGCTCATCCCAACAAGTGCCCTCCTTAAGGCCCACCACCTACCTAACCCATCAAAGTTTTTTTTTTCTTTTTTTTAAATTTTTTTTTCAACGTTTATTTATTTTTGGGACAGAGAGAGACAGAGCATGAACGGGGGAGGGGCAGAGACAGAGGGAGACACAGAATCGGAAACAGGCTCCAGGCTCTGAGCCATCAGCCCAGAGCCTGACGCGGGGCTCGAACTCACGGACCGCGAGATCGTGACCTGGCTGAAGTCGGACGCTTAACCGACTGCGCCACCCGGGCGCCCCTCAAAGTTTTTAATGAGCCTTGAGGTGAGCACTCTCCAGAAAAAAGACAGAAGGTATTGGCAAAACCGCACATAAGCTAACATGGAAAGAGGAACAAATTTCAGTGCAAAAGCACTAAAAGCTCAGGGCTAGAAAGTGGTGAGAAGGCAGTGCAGACCCTTGAATTAGAAGTGTTAAGAATTAAGACTTTAAACCGCTGGTAACTGAGTAGCCTTTGAAGGCTTTTGAACAGAAGTTACCCAAAGACTAACATCGGGGCAGTGGGTATATGTTAGTAAAAGGAACCTGGGAAGGAGTTTAAAAACAAGAAAATCAGCACTTCAAGTACAGCAGTAGCAACAGGAAGGTTACAGCAAGATTAAAAATGACGTTCTACCAAAGTGTTAAATTCTCTGCTGACCATTTTGTGCCAAATAGCGTGGGGCAGGATTGTTTATTTTTTTTCCTTCAACTCACACATCTAGCACAGGATTGGTCACAAACCAGATGCTCCATAAACAACTGCAGATTGGCTAATGTGAATACCTCCTGTCTCCCACTCAGCCTCTCCAATGGGCCACAATAGAGGGCACTCCTAGGATCCACCCCAGGCAGAGAAGGGGACAGAGCCTCAGCCTTGTCCTGTCAATAGTCAACAGCTAGAAAGTTCCTTCCATGACACTCTCAAATACTGGGTAATGCAGCACTTCAATCACCATCATCCAGTTTCCTCCTCTTTGAGGAGGCAGAACAGAATCCTCTGTAGCACACAAGACTTCTACATGAAATTTCTGAGCCACCTATGGTGCCCCACAAGGGACAATGGTCACACAACGCCGACATGTTCAGATAAGAAGCACAGTCATCTAACATCAGCATTTTTAGACTATCTTAGTTTTTTTTTTTTTTAAAGAGGACTTCATGATCCCATTCAGAACTGTGAGTGTGGGTTCTCAGAAAACTCCATATAGAAAATGGGGGTTCATTCACAGGACGCACAACAATTGGAGTAAATACTGTAGTCCCACCTCAGGAATGGCTCTGTGAAGCTGTGTCTATCACTGAGTGAATATCGGTGGAAATGGGGGCATGTGAAGTCTCCATGCTTCTAAAAGCTTTACAATTTCTGCCCCATGAACAGACGCAGATGAAGAAGAATTTCGTGTCTCAAGGGATGAAAACAAAGGCCTGAAAGGCCATGTTTGTGAAGCTGTTTCTACTCTGGGTTGCCATAAAAATAAGTATTAATCAACTAACCACGTTTGCTCCCTCTTTGAGCTTTACAACTTGGCTGAAGTAGGACTGATGAACCCATTTTGTAGATTCTGCTGAGACGATTCAACAAATAACACTGCCCTAGGGTCTCAGGGAAAACTGCTGTAACAAACTGTGTTACCCTGACAGAAAATTTAAAGACTGATAAAATCCAGTACTAGCAAGTGTATGAAAAATGAGTGGTATAAATGGATACAACTTCTTAGGAGGAAATATTAAAAATTACTTATGATTTTATCATTTGATCCTGAAATCATGCCTCTAGAAATGTATCCTGCCAACATACGTGCACATGTACACAAAGACGTGTGTGAAAATGCCCACCACTACAGGGTTTGTCACCTTGGAAAAAATGATGCCAAGATCCATGGTTGCATCATGGTTCATCCATATTATGGAATATTACACAGGCATTTTCTACAACAAGATTTTAAGTTTTTAATTCTATATACTTATCTGTAGCTTGAAACTTTTGATAATGAGTATGTATTTATACAACTTTATAAACGTTTTAATATGAAAAAGGAACTGGGCTAGAATCCAAAAACTCTGGATACATATCCAATGTATATTCCATGTTCTAGAATTTGTAAAGAGCTTTTTAGTTTTCTTCCCAGCTTTAGGGAGATATCATTGACAAATAACATTGTGTAAGCTCAAGGTGTGTGTGTATGTGTGTATGTATGTGTGTGTGTGTATATATATATATATATATATATATATATATATATATATATATATCAGGATGATCCGATATGTGGATATATTGTGAAATAATTACATAAAGGTTAAAAGTTAACAGATCCATCACCTCACATGTTGAGCCTGCATGCGTGTGTGTGTGTGTGTGTGTGTGTGTGTGTGTGTTCAGATTTAAGATCAACACTCTTAGCAAATTTCAGACATGTAATACAGTGTTGTTAGCTATTATCACCATGCTGTATATTAGGTCCCCAGATCTTACCTCAAAATTCCAAGTTTGTACCCTTTGACCAAGATGTCCAATTTCCCCTACACCCCAGGCCTCTGGTAACCACCCATATGTGGTTTCTAGCAGTTTGACTTCTATAGATTCCACATATAAGTGAGATCATGCAGTATTTGTCTTTCTCTGACTTATGTCACTTGGAATATGTAAAGCGGTTTTTAGATCCACATGTCAAACAACTCAGTTTTCCCAGTATCTGCAGGTCACATAAAGTTCAATGTTAGAGCTTCCAGGGCAACTGTGTTATGAACTCAGACACAGGAGTGTGCGTGTAACAGTTTCCGCCCCCCCCTTAGGAGATCTGCACTGAGTGTAGTACTGAGCATGATGTTGCCTACAGAGAACAAAGAAATCGGGTATAAGAGATAGCACATGGGGCCAACTTGGATTTCTTCCTGGCCCAGTAGTTACCTTGGTCTCTCCACTCTTCCATCACCTGTTCTGTGAAATCTAATGTGTAACTCATATATTCACTCTCACTCATACACTGAAATATTTGACTTCTTACTGTGTGTCAAGCATGAGATGAAAATGATACTATCCTTTGTTTTTCCTTCAGGGAAGACAGAAGAGGGCACAGATGTAGAAGCAGCTCTCAATGAGGGTGAAAACAGAGGCTGCATGGCTCCTTCCGCCCTTTCCATTGCAGCTCCGAATGGACTTCATTCATGTATTGACAGTACTTTAAGAAGGGAGCAGAGATAGGGGAGAAGCAGATTCTGGACTGTGAAATAACTTGGGCAAACCAGGCAATTTCCAACAATGTGACCTTAGACTAACTGTTTAATTTCTCTAAAACTCAATTTCATTATTAATTATGAGTAAACACATCCTGCCTCCCCCACTGAGTTTTTCATGGAAATCCATATAACGTACATGAAAGCACTGCCTAAACTACAAAGTAGTACACCAGAACATGAATTATTTTCACTTTTTTTTTTTTGCTGTGTTTTATAGGGCTTTGTGGAAAATTTCTCAAGTTGTGCAGTCATCCTTTTTTTCCCATGTTTATTTTTGGGAGAGAAAGAAACAGCATGAGCAGGGGAGGGCTAGAGACAGGAGGAGACACAGAGTCCAAAGCAGGCTCCAAGCTGTCAGCACAGAGCCTGACCCAGGGCTCGAACTCACAAACTGCGAGATCATGACCTTAGCCCCGAAGTCAGATGCTTAACCAACTGAGCCACCCGGTTACCTCAGGCTGCCTTTTTTTTATAACATGACACACTTTAAGGATGCCACCTCTGGGTCAAGGGTGCTGAAGCAATCACTCAAGTAACGTGTGCAGAATTATAAGATATAAGATTACTTATGTTATTAGAACCTATTTATTACATGTAAGTACACGTGTACATCACTCAAAGTTCACCTTGGTAAATTACCACAATGATGACACAGGAAGATGTTAGCCAAAATGTTAGGCTGAGAATAGACCCTAAAACACAATTATCTGTGATCTCAAATAAGCCACCTGTCATGCCAAAGAACTCAGAGAACCAAAAAGAATGAGGAGTAGGCTACACAGACAGATGTAGAAGGAAAGAACCCTGGTCAAGGTTTGACAACTTGGGAGTAATCATCCAAACTCCCAGTTATTGCTTGACACAGCAGTCAACATTCAGGTCAAGAGATGAAAAGTTTCCAGAAAAGCACTCACAGGAGCCTCCACAAGAGAATTCGTCTCCTTGTGAGACCCAAAGAGCCCGACTGGATCTGCCTATTAGATCACCCAAAAAGTGAAAATGGAGCAGGGTGCCCCTGTCCATCAATCCTACTATCAAAATTACATGCTACCTGCCACCACCTGCTTCCCCCAGTGTCTGGTGCCCTGTTCTGGATAAAAGGAACAGAAATAAGCTTCCAAAGTCTCCTTCTGCCTCATGCTCTTAGAACCTAGTTACTCTTGGGGGAGAAACTGTCCATATTAAGAAAACTGAAAATAAAGTAAAAATCTTAACTAGTGCTTTGAAATCCCAATCTCAGAGACTTTCAGAACAGAGATGTGACAGGTTTCCTTGGTCTTCCCTTAACAAGGGTGGATTCAGGGATCACAGCAAGCTCCATAGGTGAGGTCACCTTCGTGGTGCCTGCTGCCCCATCAGCATCTCAGAGAGATCTCCTTCCACTATACTTCTGGAGGGGCTGAAGGGATCCTCCCCAAAACACTATGTCCTCTTTCTTCAAAATCTGGATTCAATCCTGATTATTCTTCAGTTTTCCCCCAAAGCCCTGAAATTTACACAAATCAAGGAGAAATCCCTCACCTACCATCTGAATTTAGTTTTGTCCACATTTTTATGGTTTTTTTAAGCAAAGGAATTTGGAAGAAATAATGGGATTCTATTTCCTGATAAGAAGTTTACCACAACCCAGTTAGTTTTCGAGTTGGGCTTAATAAACAAGTCACTGCCCAGGAATGGACTCCTTTCTAAGAGGAACCCACAGTAAAAGATTTCCACTTATCCTGTGATGCACCAGGTGCTGGTGACAAGATGTTGGGTACTTGGGGAGAACGAGGAGGCATGTGCTTCAGGGCTGAGAGTGAGGTGTTCAGTTGCTGTCACTTTCTTTACTGTGTATGACAACTCTTGGCAGTGGAAGTAACAGCTTAGTCTTGGAAGAAAAGGCATCACTGGAGTGAATGTCACCTCTTCAAGGAGAGATACTATTGAGTTTTGCCTGATTTTATTTAACTTTTTTTTTGAGAGAGAGAGCGTGAGCAAGCACATGCATGCAAGTGGGGCAGGGGCAGAGAGGGAGAGAGGGGAGTTTTGTCTGATTTTTAGATGTAGGAGATGCCACTGACCTAAAGCTTAAGTGCTCACAAATGATGTGGTCTTCAAAAGGAAGGAAGCAAGATGAAGGAGTGGAACAGTTTCCCTCAGCCTTGCTCTTCAAATGGGGCCTTCTTAGAAGACACCACAGATGAGCAACAGAAATCAGTTATACGATATAAACTTATCTGTGGATTTGACTAAAAAGAATAGATCATCAGGAAAGACATGAAATTATAATGAAAAGCAATTCTAAGTACCACAGACTCAGCAATTAAAATGGACAAATCCTGGTCCCCAGAAGCTTCTGGGTTCCAATATGGACACTCCATATTAGGGGCTCTTCAAGTAGGTCCAGCCACCTAAAATAGCCTAATCCAGAGTCTCAGGGAAGGAGGGCTCCTTGCTCAAAGTCATCACCTTCTTGCTTCATTTATGCCTGAGTCTCCTAGGACAGGAGAGATAAGCCATTTCTTCCTAGAGATATGGTTAAAATGGCAATTGAACGGAGAACCATAAATAAAAGAGAATAAATACAGATGTAGAGTGGAATCATCCATTGTGGAGAGATGAATTTTCAAGGAAGGAACAGAGAAAGTATGAGGACACTGAAGATATGAATTGATGAGAGAATCTGGCACACATGAAACAAATCCCACCTAATCAAATCATTGGATTCAATTTGCCAAAATTTTATCGAGAATTTTTGTGTCTAAGTTCATGAGAGATGTTACTCTCTTTCTCTTCATATGGTTTTATTTTTTTGTGCGGTCTTTGAGTTTATTATCAAGGGAATAACTGGCCTAAAATAAGTGAACGTTCCTTCTGTTCTCTGGAAGAGATTTCAGAAAATTCATGTTTATTCTTCATGGAATATTTGATCAAGTATTTGATAAAACTCTCCACTGAAACCATATGGGTCCAGGGGTTTCTTTATGGGTAGCTGTTTAATTCGAAATTCAATTCCCTGAATCATTATAGGGCTATTCAAAATATCCATCCTACATTGTGTCAGTCAGTAGTTTGTGTTTTTTGAAAAAATGGTAGATTTCACCTAAGTTGTCAAACATGTCTGTAGACCTGGCCATAGCAATTTCATACTCTCCTCTTGAGGTCTTCCTGGTCACTATGCCCAGTTTTATTCCTGATACTGGTAATGATACCCGTTGGTTGGGAGGGGTAAATGTGCTTTATCACCGGTCCCCGTGTGGTCTCTGTAAAGAATTAGAAGTGGGGGTGACCTCATTACTGCTGGGGTTTGTGAAAATTTTGACTGTACTAGGCACCCCCCCTAATGCCATCCCAGCAAGATGGGTATTATGAACTGAATAACTGTATTCCCCCAGATTCCTATATTGAAGCTCTAACTCCCATGTGATGGCATTTGGAGATGGGGCCTTTGAAGGTAATTAGGTGAAGGGCAGAGAGACCTGGTCTGTTGAGATTAGTGGCCTGATCTGAAGAGATACCAGACAGCTTGTTCTTTCTCCACCACGGGAGGAGACAACAGTGGCAGCCCTCTGCAAGCCAGGAAGAGTTCTCACTAGAACCTGACTATGCTGGCATGCGGATCTCAGACTTCCAGCCTCCAGAACTCTGAGAAATATATGTTTGCTATTTAAGCACCCAGCTTCAGGTATTTTGTTACGGCAGCCCAAGAAACTAGGCTATGACAGATCTCTCACTGTCCTCCCAGTCATTGGCTAAAAACAGCAAGGCTTTTTGGGGGGCTTTTTATGGTCTGTATCCATTGACATTTCTACATTTTCGGCTTCTCCAGAACCCAATCTGAGATAAATGAAATCCCAAAAAGAAAAGCCAGGGAACTCACCACCTTTTTGTTGGGTCCCAAGTTCCCTAGCAGGTCTAACTTCTCTCCTTATGTTACTTGCATACAGAATATCGAAGATTTTTAATCATAATGGGAGAAATCATGATGGGAGAAATAGAAAACTATGTCTGTTCCATCTACCGTAATTAGAAAGTCTTTTTATGGCTAACCTTTGAAGGAACTAAAGTAACCTAACTTTTTTAACCAAGATGTTGAATCTAAATTCCAGGAAGTAATGATCTCATTGTACTCTGTGTTACACTGGGCCTGAAATGCAAGACTCCATCTTCAGAGTCACATTTTTTGAAATGAACATTAATCATTAATGCACAAGAGGAGTACAAGTACTACCCCAAATAGAATCACATTAGAGAATCTTGTCACGTGAGGAACAGTCAAGAGACCTAGATCCAACTGAAGGGTTGATTACCGTACAGGTTTGTTCTTTATGAATCCTGAGGGGGCAAGTAAGATTAACAGGTTTTATCTAGCTAAATGAGCCAATTCAGTCTCAGTTAAAAGGACTTGTTGATGATGATAGTAGTAATAATAATACATAGCTAACCCTGAGTATTTTACACAGCCAGGGTGCCAAGTGGTTTACATCTAGCATCTCTGTTGGTTTCTACAACACTCCATGATGTGGGGATTGTAGAGTCTCCATCTTTGGATGGGGAAGACCAAAGCTCTTCAAAGTTGAGTCACTTATCCAAATTCACATAACAAGTATGTGGTGGAGTCAGGACTCAAACCCAAGTCTGTCTGGCTCCAGAGCCAGCATTTTCAACCACAATGCTTCTCCTGCTCCCCAGATAGACTTCTCAGCCATCCAGCAGGCTGTATCCAGGCTCTAAAAACTCTGTCACTACAGAAATAAGTCCTTCTTGGTGATGAGCTATGCCTGACATCTTATAGTGAAAGCATCTTTCATTACCATGTTCGTAAGAAAAGGCTTTACTAGCTACATGCTTCTCTTCTTTGCATCTCAGCCATTTAATCATTTGAAATTGAGTCAGTCTGTGCACACATCTGAGATGTGCTGGCCTTTCTTCCCTATGTGTCCCAGATGGTTTATTTGAGAACTGAATTTCTCAAGCTGTGTGTGTCAAGTACAGGGAAGCTCCTCACAACCAGGAAATTAGAGCAAATGACTGATTTTTTTTTTGCTGTTTTCCCTTTTACATCTTTTTGCTACAGTCTCTTTGAAGACTGTATTAATCTACATGCATTTTACACCGAATGTTTCTCATCTTGTCCTGAAGGGAGGATATTCAAAATGGGAAAAGAAGTTTTAATCATGGCAAATTTTGTTCAATTCCTGCTTTGATAGCACTTCTTTTCAATCTAGTTCTTAAGTCCACATAAGTCATGAAAAAGCAAATCTAATACTTCATGCTTAGGGTCTGGCAAGTACTAATGAAAGTAGTATTTATTTTAAGACATAATAACCGTGTGTGTGTGTGTGTGTGTGTGTGTGTGTGTGTACACGTAATGGTTAGGGGGCCTAACTTTGGTGTCAGACAATGGAGCTAAATTTGAATTTTTTCTTTCACTTGTTAATCGCTGGACCTGGGTCTTCTCTACGTCTGTCAAAACTGAGGTAACTGTATACACTGTATGTTAGCTAACTTGACAATAAAATATATACATATAAAAAAATCCCAAACAAAAAACAAAAACAAAAACAAAACCCAACCACCAAGATAATTGTAAAACATCTCTCACAGGTCTCATGTGTCATTAGCAGGGTGACTTACTGTGATATTTTTAATATGCCTAGCACAAAATGCCTAACATATAGGAAGCATTCCATTAATACCAATACCCTTTCTTTTCTCAATTGTTATTAATTTGATAAGAAAACATTTCTTTGCCATGCTCTATAACTGGACACACCTGAGCAGCAAATATATACAAAAAGCAAAATAAGTATTTCCAGAGAAAATACTGAGCACTCATCTAATGTGCCCTTGTCTGACTGAAGGCTCTAATTCTCACATTCTCTAGAATGCTGTCCAATGAAACTTTCATTCCAATTCTTTGCAATGCACAAACCACTTGCATTTCCTGAGCACTTGAAATATCACTAGTGCAACTGAGGAGGTGAGTTTTAATTTCTAATTTAAATAGCCACACGTGGTTAGCAGCTATCTAATTGGATGGGACAACTGTAGAGACTGGTCTCACTGAAGACCTGATTGACATTTTTTAAAGTCTCTCAAAGCATTAAAATGCTACTTATTAAGGATTCTCTGAAGATGTGAAAGGTCTTCCAGGAGTTTTAGAAGCTTTGGCAAACAGATGATGCTACAAGCTAGGTCCTCCTGTTTTCTCTTTTTAGCTCCATACTCCAACTTAACACTTTCTCATATTGCTACCCACACACAACATTATTTAAGCAAGTGAAATTAGATTAAACCATACATCAATTATTAATCAAACAGCCCAAGTGCTTGAATGTAAGTTTTCCTTAGAAATTCTTACTCCTTGGGGTGCCTGGGTGGCTCAGCTTGTTGGGTGACCAACTTCGGTTCAGTTCATGATCTCGTGGTTTGTGAGTTGGAGCCCCCGCGTCGGGCTCTGTGCTGATAGCTCGGAGCCTGGAGCCTGCTTCGGATTCTGTGTCTCCTCCTCTCTCTACCCCTCCCCTGCTCACGCTCTGTGTTTGTCTCTCAATAATAAATAAACGTTAAAATAAATAAATAAAAAGAAGTTCTTACTCCCTTTAATGAAAATATAGGAGAAGGAGAAATGTGGGCTGGTGTTTCTAGCATCTACACATGCCTTCTCTCTCCTCAAAAGGCCCTCAGGGCAATGGATCAAGCACAGTCACTCCCCTTGCAGAAGACCACTTGCTGAGGGCAGTGAAATCAGACAGGCTTTGGTGGTGGGTATGCTAGTAAGCCAAGATGCAAACATAACCATACCTCACATTTACAGAGTACTTTGAATCTTTTTAAAAGAAAGATATCTGAAAAGTCTAACATCTTGTTGGATTTTTAAAAATTATTCTATGCATCAGGTTACACAAGTAAGGCACAAAGAAATTTGTGACAGATTGAGAAAATCCTAGACTTCCTAATTCCTAGACTGTATTTTACCCTTGACTCGCTAGCCTAATGCACACTTGCACCGGACAAGGCACTAACACTCCCTGACTGCTTCTTATAATGACCAATTACAAGGATCATTAAATGACCCGGTTGTATTCAGAAGTTTGACAACTATAGAATAGAGAGTTTTTTCTAGTATATAAGCCAACAGATTGGCAAAGAGTTCTTAAAAGTAACCCTGACTTCCAGAGAAAGGAATCTACCCTGAAACACAAGGTTGGCCGTAACACTTTCTAACACTAAATCCAAGTCAGAGAGATACAGCGACGGGTTACAGAGAAGAATATAATATGCGGAAACACTAATGAGTTGGCAAAGTCCTCCTTGCAAATGCAAGTTAATATGTATTAAGTACCTCCTGTCATGGGAGTTTCATAGAAAGTAATGGGAGGAAACTAGCTGGTTGTTTTGGATTGTGCCTACTCTAGGTTTAGAATCAAATCACTTATGATACAGATGAAAATACCTAAAATGGAGAAACGCCATATTACTTTCATTAAAGAGAGCAGTAACGCTATTTATAGATTGTACCACTTCTCAAGGCCTATGGGTTTTCAGAGGAACATCTCAAAGGATTGACTAAAAGCTGGTACAGAGTCAAGGTCATGCTCTTGAGGAGTTAAAAGGCCTACCTGATGGGAAACAACCTCCTGGTAATGAAATAAGAGAAGGAACACACTGTAGTCTGCAGTCCTGATAAAACAGATGACCCAAACAGTGCCACTCAGAGGAGAACATGGTTTGGATAACACTGTCTGATGAGAAATGTGATTGACCATTACCAATTGCATTTAGTGATCAGGACCACAAACTAATGGACAGCTCAGTGACATAGCCATTGACATACTGCACAGATGAAGTGAGCCAAATCTTGCTGCAAATTCTTTTTCTATCTCCCATCCTATTAAATTGAAATTAATGCTTAAATATGGAAACGACAACCCTGACCCACCATGTATACTGAAACATTCATTGTATTTCAGAAGGGAGGAACAAATGGTAGTTTGTACAGCTCTAGCCCTGCTGCATTAGGTAACGAGTTGGAAATCGTTTTCCTTGGAAACAACAAGAAAGTCAAATCCATGGCATTTTTCTAATCAGCTTCACTGAATTTGCCATACACAATGCATCCGACTGAGTTACCACCCCAGTTGGGGGACCTATTAGGAAGACCCCAGGGAATGGTTGGCTGACTTCCTGAAATGATTCCAGCAGGTGGGTCTCTAACCTAACAGGAATCCATCCAGGGCACATGTGGGAAGCCCTAGGACACAGCAAGAATTCTCCCAAAAGGCCATCTTTATTTTTATTTTTTACTGTTTGTTTTTTTTTTTTTTGAGAGAGAGTATGTGCAAGCAGGGAGAGGGGCAGAGTGGGACAGAGAGAATCCCAAGCAGGCACCACACCATCAGTGCAGAACCCATGTGTGGCTCTATCCCACAGACGGTGAGATCATGACCTGAGGTGAAATCAAAAGTTGGACGTTTAACCAACTGAGCCACCCAGGCACCCTCCAAAGGGCAATCTTCAAAACACTATATCATGTTTTCACTCATACGTGGAACTTGAGAAACTTAACAGGAGACCATGGGGAAGGGAAGGGGAAAAAATAGTTTCAAACACAGAGGGAGGCAAACCCATAAGAGACTCTTAAATACAGAGAAAAAACTGAGGGTTGATGGGTGGGGGGCAAGATAAAGGGGAAAATGGGTAATGGGCATTGAGAAGGGCACTTCTTGGGATGAGCACTGGGTGTCTTAACTAGGACACCCGGGGAATCTACTCCCAAAACTAAGAGCACACTGTATACGATGTAGGTTAGCTAACTTGACAATATATTTAAAAAAAAAAAAAAGAAACTAAGGTAAATATCACTTTCTACTTCTATGAAATATCATTTCACATTTTACCAAATCTAAAATTCAAAGGCCTGTGTTACACTGAGTGCTAAGCTCAACTATTCTTAGGCATTTTCACGTCTTTTGTAGCTGCTGGATTAATAGGCAAACATGTTACTTTTTAAACTGCATTTAAAGGGTATTTAAAGGTACTTAAAAGACAGCCGGTGTTAACTATTCAGGAAAGGAGGGAGGGAAAAAAGAGGAGGGAGACTAGAATGAGATGGGACATCTATTCTGTCACAGGAAATAGACAGTAGTGGCTAAGAATATTGATGAAAATATTGAAAATCAATTTTAAGTGTTTCCTACATGGAAAATCAAAAGTAGGACATTTCATACATCACTACTGGCCTGATTCTTTCATTCCTTGCCTGTCATTTTGACTTTGTGATTTTTTTTTCTTGTCAGGCTGTTTTCTTCTTGACTAAAGAAAAAAAGAAGTGGACTTTCCAGCCAGAAATTTCTCTGCAGAAGCAATCTCACAGGTTGTGGTTCCGCCAGCTCTCACAAGTCAAGTCAGACACAGAATACATGCAGTAAGCATTGTGTCAGAATTACATGAATGTTGAGTGTGAGAGGGATCAAGCAATTAATGAGGACATGCCCATTCTGTTCACTATGGGGGATCAGTATTTTAAAAAAATGACTTTGGGACACCTAGGTGTCTCAGTCCATTAAGTGTCTACTCTTGATTTCAACTCAGGTCATGATCCCAGAGTCATGGAATAGAGCGCCGTGTCGGGTTCCACACTAGGCGTGGAGCCTGCTTAGGATTCATATATGCTCGCTCTCTCTGCCCCCCCTCCCCCACACGTGTATCTGTGCTCTCTCTTTCCCTCTCAAAAAAAAAAGTATATTTTGGTTTTCAGAGCAGTTTTAGGTTTGTAGCAGCACTAAGCAGAAAATACACATTTCCCATATACTCCTTTTTCCCCACACATGCGTAGCTGCCCCCATTATGGACACCCCCCCCACGCAAGTGGTACATCTGTTACAACTGATGAACCTACACCGACACATCATTAGCATCCAAAGTCCATACTGAAACATTAGGGTTCGTGCTTGGTGTTGCACATTCTACAGGTTTTGACAAGTTTATAATGACTTGCATCCACCATCAGTATCACATCCTAGAGTATTTTCACTGCCCTAAAATGTTTTTATGTTCTGCCTGTTCATCCCTTCTTCCTCTCAACTTCTGGCACCCACTTACCTTTTTACTGTCTCCATCATTTTCCCTTTTCCAGCCTGTCATATAGTTAGAATCATTAAGTATGCAGCCTTTTAAAACTGGCTTCCTTCAATTAGTAATACTAGCCTTTTCATGAATTGATAGTTCTTTTTTTTTTTGAATGCTGAATAATCCTCCATTGCCCAGGCTATCCATTCACCTTATTAAGGACAATTTTATTGCTTCCCGAGTTTTGGTACTCATGAATAAAACTACTATAAACATCTGTGTACACATTTCTGTGTAGTCATAACTATTTTTAATTTCTCTGGGTAAATAACAAGAAAGCAATTGCTGAATAAAATGGTAACAGTATGTTTAGTTTTATAACACAGCCAAAATGTGCCTGTGCCATTGTGTCTTCCCACCAGCAGTGAATGAGAGTTCCTGTTGTTCCACATCTTCACTTGGCTATTCTAACAAGTATGTAGTAGTATCTCATTTTTAATTTGCATTTCTCTGATGGCATGTGAAGTACAGCATCTTTCTATACTCATGTTTGCTATAAGATCCTCTCTGATCTATTAAGGGTCTATTAAGGTCTTTGGCTCATTTTTTAATCAGTTTTTTTTTTTTTGGTAACTGAGTTCTAATGGTTCTTTGTATAGTTTAGATAAAGGTCCTTTAACAAATACATCTTTGGCCAATATTTTCTATCAGTGGGTGGCTTTTATTTATTCTCTTTACAGTGTCTTTGAAAGAGTATAAAGTTTTAATTTTAATGAAGTACAGCTTATCAATTATTTCTTTCATGGATCTGGCCTTTGGTGTTTTATCTAAAAATTCATTACCATATCCAACGTTGTCTAGATAGGTTATAAACTAGCAGTTTATAGTGCTGTTTTACTTTAGGTATTTGATCTACTTCTTTGTGAAGAGTGTAGAGTCTACATTTTCTTTTCATGTGGATGCCCAGTTTTCCTAGTACCACTTGTTGAGGAGATGGTCTTTTCTGTTGTATTGCCTTTGCTTCTTTGTCAAATTTCCATTGGCCATATTTATGTGAGTCTATTTCCAGGCTCTCTATTCTGCTACACTGATCTACTTGTTTATTTTTTTTTTTTTTTACCAATACCACACTGTCTTGATTGCTGCAGCTTTATAAGGAGTCTTGAAGGCAAGTAGTAACTGTCTTCCCATTTTGCTCTTCTCCAACATTGTCTTTGCTATTAAGTGCTTTTTGCCTCTCCATATAAACTTTATAATTAGTTTGCTAAAATCCACAAAGTAACTTTCTGGGATTGGGATTGCACTGAATCTACAGATCAAGATTATAAAGAATAATAAGCAGATATTATGACTTGCTAAATTATGCAAAATTATGCCCATTTTATAAGATATTATGACTTGCTTTGGCAATAACACATCAATGCAATGTAAGTAGAAGTACCTTTATATTACTTTTGCATATAAACTTGAAGCACCAATGCACAGTTTCTAGTTTCCCTTTGCCCACTGCTTTAGCTTTTAGTAAAAGCAAATAAACACTATTTAGTTCTCCAAGATTTAGCTCTTTGAAACCTACATGTTCATTTTTTAAATTTCAAAAATCCTGCTTCTTGCAAATGAAAGCTTTAAACCAGACTATGGTTTCCATTGTCGGCTATACAAAAATCAAAGCTGACCAATGATCCCTTATTTCCACCATATCTGTCATACCCAAGTGTAGTACCTACAGAAATCTGTCCCTGCTGCCCAAGAGATAAAGGAATTAAAGAAATTCAGGAAGAGGACCCCTGTTTAATATCTGTAAATACCATCCCAATACATGTAATAAAATAGATCTTAGGTACTAAAATAGCACAGGCTTGTAATTCTTCCTACACACAAAAAGTCTAATATTACCTGTTTACAACCGCCCCATCATGGTAATACAGCCATGGCTTTTTGACATTTTTACTCTCAGGGGCCATGTGTATCTCCTACACATCATCATTTCATGTTCTGTGTACTCAAGGCAACAATTCCAGTAAGAATTTTCTCTGTAGTTCTAGTTTTCCTTAATTACAAATAAAATTCATCAATGTCAACAAAATATCTGATAAAGACTGAAATTTTATTTTTTGTTGAAGGGGTGGTTTAGAAGCTGGGTAATGGTCTTAGTTATTCCCATCTAAGATTACAGTCTGTCTCTTATTTTGGAGGATAACTGAAGGCCATGAAGGGATGTGAATGCAGGTACTTATGACCCCTTTCCTGTTCTCGTGGTCAGAGTGCTATAAAACGGGTAGAATTTTACAAATTTATACAAATGATAATATCTGCTTAGACTTTATACATAGATTAAGATTTAAATTCATCTATACCAAAAGTTATTATTCTCTCTCAGGACATGCACACAAATGCTCTTGCTCAATATTTGCTAATTGGAAACTGGGAGAAGCCATAAGAAGGCAGAAGTTTTCATCTTCTCTTCTTTCCAGGCTATGGAAAAGGGTTAAAAAGGGCTGATGGGGCTGTTCTCAGGGTAACCTGGGGTGGACTTCTAGCATCCTGATTGTGGGGTAATCTATAAGAAAGAGGTCCTAACTTGGGAAATTGTGAAAGCTGGAAGTGGTCTTACAGTTGGTGGGAAATAATCAATGAAGACATCCTAGCCCTGGAGGAGAAGACGGTATTTTCCTTCCTCTGGGCTTTAGACAACGGAGTTCCAGGTTTTGAGAAGAACCTTATTCAAAAGCTACCTGCTAGATGTGGTTGTTCCCTCCAACAAGTCAAAGATAAGGGACCCACTGGAGATTCTGAGGACATCTGTAACCAACAGACTTTGGGAAGGACCTTAATTTCTAGATTTTAGTTTCTCCGCTTTTCCTTTAAGTTTTTGTCAAGTATTATAAACACTAGAAGCTGTCCTCAGTCATTAACTGTGTGGAATTATAAGCCTGATCCTGGCCTACACCTTAAGTAAAGGGGCATAGAGAAAGTAGTAGCTGTCTAAGGGAAGGTAGTTTCCCAGTAGCAGAAATGACTAAAGAATGGTTCAGCAGTCTGAAGCTAAAGGCTGCCTATGGGAGGCAACTAAAACCTGGAAGTATCCATGGAACCAAATCCACCTGCCATCTAGAATATTTCTAAAGACATGTAGGGAGAAAAACAATCAAAGTCTGAGTCTTTGTGGGCTTGAGACATGGAAGACTGTGTCTTAATGATTTGGACGTCAAACCAGGACATGACTTTAGTCACAGGCCAAAGTCTGAGACATCTGAGTTTTACCATTAATAATATTTTCCCCTATCTTTGGCTAAAAGTCTACCTAAGATACTGAAATACCTTCAGAGTAATTAGAAAATCATGACTGGCCTTGGCTACTCCAGTCCCAACTCAAGCACTTCCTGGACATTCCCACAATCCAATAACTAAAGGGTCTACACAGCCGGGGACCTCTAGAGCCAGTTCCATTGCCACAACATGCTAATTAGTAAATTCTTTGGCCATTACCTTTGCCCACCTGTAGCTGAGTCTGACTGTAAGCAAAGAAAATATTTTAAATGTTATTTATTCTTTAAGAATTCACACAGGAGGAAAAATAGAGATCAATCTATAGAAGATAAAGAATAAAGTAAATGCCTTAGGAATACAGAGCCAAGGGGAACTGTATGAAGTTAGAGTGATTAGAGGCTGATGGAGACCAGGTGAGACACAAATCTTCCTAAAGTAGTATGGGCTTCTCTCCTGTGCTAGGCCAGTAGTTTTGCATTACCCTCACTCTAACAATTCAAATTCCCTTGCCACATGATAAACTCCAACTTTCTCTGGGCTATGCAATGCTACAACTCAATCCCCTCGTTTATTTGTCAACAACTCAACACCACGATGGTTTTTCTATGCAGTGGTAATTAGAGAAATTATGAGGTCACAATATGAGGAGAGAGGAAATGGTCCATTCCTTGTCCTAAGTTATGAAGATGCCAAAATTATCAGTGCCAACTCTTTCATTACTCTATTCCAAATGAAGTTTGGAATCAACTATGTATAAATAATGGCTCAATTAATTCACTAATTTAAAATGAATTGTGATCAATTGTTAAGAGCAGCTTACATTATCCCAGCATCTTGCATATTATATAGCCAGCTTAGTATGGAATTAACTCACAGTGAAGGCAATAAAAAGCAAAGCCATGAAATACAGAATACATAGGAATAAACTACAGAAACTGTAGTTATACATACTTCTTTAAAGTTCTTAAAATTGTCTTTTTCAGTATCAATATACATATATATGTGTGTGTGTATGTGTGTGTATTACTTCTATCACTTATCAAGAAACTGATGGAGAAGTTATAATAGAAGTACAATAAATTTTCCATTCCCTTCAGCTGACCAAAGCAAAAGATTTGCTTAACTGGGTACCATAGTTGACCCTTTCACTATTTTGCAGCCCAGTAAATAAAAGTTGTTCTCAAAAGTCAGATAATTAGGTATCAGACCATGTGGTATTCAAGCATGTGGGGGGAAAACACTAAGATAGCATCCCATCATCACCCCACCAAAACACACACACACTTTTCTTAAAAGAAAATGTCCTTGGGTGCCAGTTGGTTAGGCATCCGACTTCAGCTCAGGTCATGATCTTGCAGTTCCTAAGTTCAAGCCCACACCGAGTTCTATGTTGACAGCTCAGAGCCTGGAGCCTGCTTCGGATTCTGTGTCTCCCTCTCTCTCTGCCCCTCCCCTACTCTCTACCTCAAAAATAAACATTAAAAAAATTTTTAAAGAAAATGTCCTGTAGAAAATTATATATAAAGCATGTGCAAGGAATAAAGCATTAGCCATTAGTGAAAACTTGTGCACAAGTTACTATTAAAAATAATTGGATTTAAAAATAAATTCCAGGAAAGCAAATGGTTCTGGTAACAAGTTTTCTATCAACTATTATGTTCCTTACAATGTATGACGTTCAGGGGGGTCCCCATTACCCTACCATAAGTTCATAGCCATGAGTCATGCAATGCAGTGTTAAATCAATCATTCCTTCTCTGATGGCATGAAGGAGAGGCTAGCAACAAGAATCTCCCCTTTTATAGTCAGAAGTGTACTGTATGAAATACTAGACACTGGGAAAGGTTTTAAAAATTGTGCCATAATTTTCAGGCCACTTGAGTACAGTTTGGGACAAACACATCTTTTCTTCCCTCTTTCCCACCACACCTCAATGTCTCCAGTCACTTTTAAGCTTATTTCTAGCATCTGGCTATGCTAGGACCTTCTGTTTAAGTTGGGAAACTGCCATTCAATGGATCCTTAGTAGATACCTTGCCTGCCTTTAGAGTTCAAGGGACTTCACTGTGAGATAAAGTTGACTCATCTTGTGGCTGGTACCTCATTTCTCCAGAAGTCTTTCTCTGAACCCTGGACCAGGGTCCTTCCTAGTCCCCTCTCCTCCCACACATACAATTCCTAAAACTCAGCACTTCTTCCTCCATCATGGCTTGATACTGATCCCCACACTGTACCATGGGAGAGGTGTCAGTGCTATGTCTCTGCTGTAACCACAGTCACAAACCAGTGCCTGGGCCACATATGTGTCAGTGTCAAAGGGTTTCCTTCAATATATGTTTTTATGTGTTATGTAAGTTTTATTACATTACATATTTTATGTTTGCTATATTTAAAATTATACATTAATTTTATAAATCTAATAGATATTCTATATTAATTTTAGCTCTCATAGGCAATTTCTAATCAGATTTCCATTCATGAAACAGTCATTTTTCTATATGGAAGTTTTTTCTTAGGAAAATTTAAAACCACAAAATACTTAATTTTTTTTATTTTAGAGAGAGTGAACAAGCAGGGGAGAGGGGCAGAGGGAGAGAGAAAATCTTAAGCAGGCTCCACACTCAGCATGGAGCCTGACATGGGGCTCAATCTTGCAACCCTGGGACCATGACTTGAGCTGAAACCAAGAGTCAAATGCTCAACCAATTGAGCCACCCAGGCACTCCAATACTTGTTTTTCAATAAAAAATTTTTAAAGCTAAGATCATAACTTTTTTAAAATAACTATTTTATTTCCTCTCATTTTATTGTATGCCAAGCAAAAATAAAATGGTTTTAAGAAGAGTCTGAAGCAACTCCAGGTGGTAGAACCCCAATGAGCTAATAGAAAGGCTCCTAAATGCAGCAGGGTCCTAACCTGTGAGGATGTTATTCTAGAAGGAAAACACACCTTCCCGTCTGTACTGCCCTCAGCCCTAGCAGGGGGATTTCTGGTCTCCAAGGTCAAGGGTGAGGAGCCAATCCTTCCACTAAGACTATCACTGGTTTAAAAGCCTTAGTGATGGGTCATTCACATCTGATGTTCATCGGCTTCACTCTAGAAAGGAAGTTTTCAAGAGAAGGGAGAGAGGAGGAGGAAGCGTGCAATATTTCTCGGGGGAAAAAGGGCTTCCATGTGAAGATGACAAATTTCACTGGCAAGTTTTGCAAGCTTTCATGAGACCTAGGAGTTTTTCTATGTAGTAAAGCTCTGCCCAAGCTTGAGCACCATCCCTAATGCTTTTATTTTTTTTTACCAAATAAGAACTGATAGAAAGCTTTCCAGCAGTTGAGAGGTTGTACTGTCCAGGAATAAGCCCCACATGACACTCTAATGAGAAGACAGAGGCTATTTGTTCAGTCAGCCAGAACCAGCGTTTACTTTACTCAGCCCTAATCATGATTAAGAAAGCAAAACTTGCCTTGGAAGCTGTTCTTCTGGATAAAAGAAATGCTGGACAGGCCAGCATTCATGGTTTCTGTCTGAAGCTCAAGGATAGTTCCTTTTTCCTTCCCACTAAAAACAAAAAAACAAAACAAAAATAATGGTTATCAACTGTTAATTATATCTTGTAATAGTCATAATCCCAGAGAATTTGATCATTAACATAGTTAATGACCACTTTGTTAGTGTGTTAACTGCTCTCCGCTCCATCCTGGGATACACAATTAGCAAGCCAGTCATTAAATACTAGTAATGACTAATTATTCCAGGATTAAAAGCTTAAATATAAATAAAAATGAGACTGAAACTCTTTAAATTAATGGGTTAATGTGAATTCCTTTTACCATGGTTGTACTGTATATTACATTCTTATGAACAATGTTATTTCTAGAGGGGATATGGCTGTTTCCAAGTGGGACTCAATTTATGGCTGCAGCAGATGTTTAATCTACCACATATTGGCTATTGTTTTACAAGTCCCCACACTTCCCTTTAACGCCATCTCCTTAACTCACATACTCCTCAAGTCTTTAGGGAGTCATTTGGGGGTGTTCAAGTTCATATTCTGGTGGGGGTTTTTTTGTTCTTGTTTTTATTTGTGTTTTTTTTTTTTTAACTTTGCCCTCACAATCCAATTTTCAAGCTTTATTCCTTCCAGGAGCTTCGTGAGCCCCAGGATGACATATATACAGACATCTCTGCCACATTATCAATGTCATTATTGTCAACCAATATTGACTTCACATAAGCTTGGTCCATGGCTATCTCAATAGGGCAATATATTACCCTTGGATAGAATTTCATTTTATCAAAGTGATTTTAGATCTAGTCACATAAATGTGAATTCATATGTCTCCTCTGATCCACAAAGCATATCTGAGATGGAAAGAATCAGATTTATATTAGCCCCATTTTTTTAAACAAGAAAGCCAAGGCAAAGAAAGGTCACGTGAACTGCCTGAGGCCACCTAGCAGGTTTATGTCAGAGCAAGAGTTAAGAGTAAGTGGTGTAGTGGAAGGAGCCCCAGGCTGGGATCAAGGGACCTGATTCTTTCCCTAGCTCTGTCAAGCTAGAAATATGTGTAAACTTTGAGGGCTTCAGCTTTTAGATTGCAGTTTCCTCACAAGTGAAATGAGGTTTTAAACTTGATAACCTCCCAAGGTTTCCCCCACTACTGCATTCGTAATTTACAGGTCTGTCTGGTATTACACCATAAGGCAGTTTAATTAAAACTGTGATATAACTCAGTTGTGTAAAGGAAATGCATTAAGGTGAACTGAATTAATTGAGGACACATTTATAAGGAAGCAAAGATATGGCTTAGGTCCTAAATGACAGGTGCTGGGGAATAGGACAGTGTTTTTGGTTAAGACAATGTTAAAACATGGCTGTGGAAACAGGACAAATCCACATATAAGCAAGACAACTACATGATGAGAAAAGATCACAACTATATTTTAGTAGTTTAAATTCTGTAAGGCTTCAGAAATGGAGACATCAATAGGCATTTCTCATATAGCTGGTGGCATTTCTATCTTCCATCATGGTATGAGTGAATCTTTCTGGACATCTCTCACTCTTCCTTCCTTGTGTTACATTCTAAGCTAAGCAATCCAGAGTTTTGACCAGTCAACTGGCTTCAAAGACAAATTGGATCATTCATATGAAGACTCTTCCAATATTCTGCACACTCCCGAATTATGCCTAGAGACACACATGTACACAGATACACATTTTTTTTTCAGAAAAATGACACAAGCATATGAAAAAGCCAAAGTTTGACTGAGATAGGAGAGCATCACTTGGATAAAACAGGTTGAGAAAGTTACTGACAAAGCAGAGAAATCCCATGATCTGTAATTTATTCAGTCAATATGGACAAATTTTTCCTAAACTCATCTGATTCCTAAAATGCTTTATGCTTTTCAAAGTTTTCAACTATGTTATCATTGGAAAAGCACAAAACCCTGTGAGGTTGGTAGATTTAGAATCAGGATTCCCAGTTTATACACTTTTCAAGAAAGAGTTGGATGGTGTTCCCAATGAGAGCCACACAAACATGTTCTTCTCATCACTGATAAATAGGGAAGCAAGCTGAAAAAGCTACTTACTTAACTTCTGATATAAAAACATACCTTTGCGTGGGGTGGGGGTGGGGGAGTGCCTGGGTGGTTCAGCCAATTAAGCATCTGACACTTGCTTTCACCTCAGGTCATCATCTCAGAGTTGTGAGATCAAGCCTGAGGTCAGGCTCCACACTGGGCATGGACCCTTGCCCTCCCTCTGCTCCATCACTAACCTGCACACTTTCACACGCTCTCTTAAAACAAAACAAAACAAAACAAAAAAAACGTGCATTTGCAGAAGAATAAAACTGGACCACTTTCTTACACCATACACAAAACAAACTTGTAATGGATGAAAGACCTAAATGTGAGACAGGATACATCAAAACCCTACAGGAGAAAATAGGCAACAGCCTCTTTGACCTCAGCTGCAGCAAATTCTTGCTCCACACATCTCCAAAGGCAAGGGAATTAAAAGCAAAAATGAACTATTGGGACCTCATCAAGATAAAAAGCTTCTGCACTGCAAAGTAAACAATCAACAAAACTAAAAGGCAACCGATAGAATGGGAGAAGATATTTGCAAATGACATACTGGATAAAGGGTTAGTATCCAAAATATGTGAAGAACTTACCAAAACTCAACACCCAAAAACCAAATAATCCAGTGAAGAAATGGGCAGAAGAAATGAATAGACACTTCCCCAAAGAAGACATCCAGATGGCCAACAGATACATGAAACAATGCTCAATTTCACTCATCATCAGAGAAATACAAATCAAAACCACAATAAAATACCACCTCACACCTGTCAGAATGGCTAACATTAACATCTCAGGCAACAGCTGTTGGCGAGGAGGTGGAGAAATGGGAACCCTCTTGCATTGTTGGTGGGACTGCCAACTGGTGCAACTGCTCTGGGAAACAGTGTGGAGGTTCCAGGAGTGCTGATTCACAGGGACACATGTATGCTACATAGAACTACCCTACAACCCAGCAACTGCACTACTAGGAATTTATCCAAAGGATACAGGAGTGCTGACGCATAGGGTAAAATAAACTCCAATGTTTATAGCAGTGTTTTTAACAATAGCCAAATTATGGAGACAGCCTAAATGTCCATCAAATGATGAATGGATAAAGAAGATGTGGTTTATATATACAATGGAATACTACTTGGCAATGAGAAAGAATGAAATCCTGCCATTTGCAGCAACCTGGATGGAAGTGGAGGATATTATGTTAAGTGAAGTAAGCCAGAGAAAGACAGATATATGTTTTCATTTCCATGCATATGTGGAACTTGAGAAACTTAACAGAAGACCATCGGGAAGGGAAGGGGAAAAAATAGTTTCGAACGGAGAGGGAGGCAATCCCCTAAGAGACTTAAATACGGAGTACAAACTAAGGGTTGATTGGGGGGGGCAGGGAGAGGGGAAAATGGGAGATGAGCGTGAGAAGGGCACTTGTTGGGATGAGCACTGGGTATTGTTTGTAAGCGATGAATCATGGCCATCTACCCCCGAAACCAAGAGCACACTGTACATGCTGTATATTAGCTAACTTGACAATAAATTTTTTTTAAAGTGTGTGTGTGTGTATATATACACACATATACACACACGTGTGTATATACATATATATACATACACACATACACACACGTATACACATACACACGTGTATACACACATACACACGTGTATACACACGCATACACACGTGTATACACACGCATACACACGTGTATACACGCATACACACGTGTATACACGCATACACACGTGTATACACGCATACACACGTGTATACACGCATACACACGTGTATACACACATACATACACGTACAAACGTGTGTACACACATACATACACATACACACGTGTATACACATATATATATATGTATATTGTATTGTCCCTTTAGCTGAAACCAAAACGAGTTTTCAGTGAAGTAGTTCTGACCAAACCTAACCAAGGATATGATTATTTTAAACTGTTAAGTTAAAAAAATATAAAATGACTATAATATTGTTGAATCTGAACCCAAAAGGGAATGGAGAATCTGTTTTGTAATAATCCACTTTACTGTTGTGATTTTTAGGATTTTGGTCCTGATAATTAAAGAAGGTAGTTGTGGTCATACATGGCAGGAGGGATAGTTTCTGAAAATCAGGGGATAAAAATGAGAGTAGTGAGAAGGCGAAAAGATGAATGACAAACTGGAAAATATAGTTGCAACTTCTATGGCAGAGAAATGATTAATGTCCCTGAAATATTAATAGCTTCTAAAGCCCAACAACCCTATAGAAAAATCAGCTGGAGAAATGAACAGACAGCCACAGAAACAGAAATTCAAATGGCTTTTAGGCACATAAAAAGATGCTCAACCTTGCTCACAAAGAGCAAAATGCAACTTGAAACCACAATGAGACATCATTTCTTACATGTTAGATTACCAAAAGTCCAAAGCTGGCTGCACACTCTAAGTGAGGCTGATGGGAAATAAGCATGCTCATATACTGCTGGTGGGAACAGAAGCACGACTGCGATGTAATTTGGGAAAACGTGCTTTTACCTTTTGACCTAGCAATTTCAATTGCAGGAATCCAACCCAAACTTCACTGATAAAAATGCAAACAGACATAGGTAAGATATTAATTTCTTGTCTATTTGTAATAGACAGAGACAAGATGCTAGATACAATGCAAATGTCTACCAATAGAAGACTAGTTGAAAAAAACCATAGAATATCAGCTGCACACTATAGTATTGTGTAGCTATAAAAAAAAAAAAAAGATTTATATCCAGGCAATACTTTAAGAAAACAACAGGAGACAAAAAGTATGCTCCAATCTTTTGTGAAAGAGTAGAATACAAATATGTAAATATATGTTATATATAAGTATATATAATACATATGTAATACATGTTATGTATAATCTGCTTAGAATTTTTAAATCCCCAATATTAAAAAGTGGTTACCGAAAAAAAACAAAAAACCCCCACAAAAATGAGGGAATCAGGAGGAAATGACAGAGACAGATGCCAAACTTCTTTCAGTATACTCTGTTGATTTGACTTTGAAGCCATGTAAATATTCTATACATTAATACAACATATTTAAATTTTAAAAAAGCAATCCCTCCAATTTCAAAATAAAATTCAACAAATGTGCCGGAACATATATCCAGTTGGTACCATAACAGGAAAATGTTCCAACGGATTTTAAAACACAGTATTTTTACCATATGGCTCTACAGAGATATATCCTAAAAACAAAATACCAATACAAAATTAAAAAATCTTAAACAGTTCCAGTAATCATATTGTTATGCAGAGACCATTACTGACAGGATATGGATGAAGCTGGAAATTCTTAAAATTGAAGAGATTGCAGATATAAAATGGATGAAATTCTGTAAAATCCCAACAGCCCTGAATTTTGATTGCTTTATTTTATATTTTAAAAATATTCCCAGTTCAGTCCTCAGAAAAGACCTAGAAATAAAAACAAACCTTCTAGCAGAGTGCCTCTAGCTAGAGGTTTCCAGGGACAGAAGATCTTAAGGAAGATGATAAGTTTAGGTCTGGAGCAAGATGGACTCAGAAAATGGTTATAAAAACTGCCATAATGATATCAAAGATAAACAGGGTCTTGTCACAAGTACCGGGAACTGACTATAGAGTGGCCAGTAGGAAGACATTCTGATCACTGATAATGGAAATAATGGATTTATTTCCCTTGTGTTTCAGTCAATGAGCTCATAATATTTTTAAAAGTATTTAATTGGAATTCATTAGAAGATGATAGCAGTTTTAATCATTATTATGAAAACTGGTCAATAAAGTCTGACTTTCCTATACAAACTGAACCACTAGGATACCAAATAGAAGTATTTCTTTATAGCAGTACCCTAGCTAATATACTATGAAACCCCGTATGAATTAATGGACCAAGTCAATAAGCATCAATGGCTGCTGGCATCATAAAAAGAGACAGCCAGATAGTAAATTTCTTCTGGTGGAAGAAAACATCACCATCTTGGGTTCATTTGTGGGCGGGGGGGGGGGGGGGGGGTACCATGTTAACCAGAAATAAAAAGAAAGAGACGAAGACAAAAATGTTAAGTGATAGTGTTGCAATCAGCGAAATTTTGACTATGTAAAATTCTACAGGACAAATGATGAAATCTCTCTTGCAAATAAAATTCAAGGGAAATAAAGAGATGAAAGGAGAACTTATAATTTAAGAAGGTGCTCATTCAATATAGTTATCAATAACCATGCATGGCCTTATTTGGATGCTAATTCAAATAAATGAGGGAGGTGGGGAGAGATAATCATGAAACTATTAAGAATTTAAATACTGACTAAGAAACTATTTCAGGGGCATCTGGGTGGCTCACTGGGTTAAGCGTCCAACTCTTGATTTTGGCTCAGGTCATGTTCTCACAGTTCCTGGGATCAAGCCCTGTGGGCTCTGTGCTGACAGTGTGGAACCTGCTTGGGTTCTCTCTCTCTCTCTCTCTCTCTCTCTCTCTCTCTTTCTCTCTCTGCACCTGTCCTGATCGCTCTCTTTCAAAATAAACATTAAAAAAAATAATAATAAACTATTTCAACATATTTTACATATGCCAACAGTAGTATATTTTAAAAGTTATCTTTTAGAGATGCATCATGAAATATTTACAGAATAGATGGGATTTCTGGAAGGGGCAAGTCTGGATACAGAGGACACAAGATTATCCATGAGTTGATATACTTTGAGCAAAATGATACATGCAGGAAGTCTCATCATACTTCTCTACCTGTTTTGGCATATGTTTTAAATAATAAAATGCTTTTCAACATGTGAGATAGGGGACAAAGTAGAAGGAATCCATTTTTATCATTAGTAAAATGTCCCTTTTAGTAACTTTTCCCATGTCACTGGTTAACCAATGATTTGTAGTCATGTGGACACAATCCTAGGTCCTTCTAAACAGAACCTTTGCTCAACTAATACCTGAACATCACGTTTTTATATAAATCACATAGTCTTCCACTGACAATCAGTACAAATAAACCTCTGTATATCCATGTAGTTCCTTAAGCCTCATACTTAAAACACCCTCGAAGTACAGCTTCAACTGCAGGGGCTTCAACAGCCACAAGTGAACTTTGTTCAGAATCCCCAGTAAAAGGATTTCTAACAAGGAGGCCTTGGTCAAGTTGAACTTAAGAGGGTGCTTGAATTTCTTTTTTTTCTTTTTTTTTTTTTTAACAGTTGACACACAAGGCCTGACATAAACGTGCCTAATCAACACCTGATGAGTAGATAAATGAAAGTTCACATGGTACAGAGATTAAAAGTGTGGACTTTGTATTTTGGATATGGAAGTTGGAACCCAAGCTTCTTTGCTGAGGAATCATAAAACGTATTCTCACAAGGTGGTTCTGAGAACACTATTACATGATAATTTACATGCAAGATAGTCTGGCATATAGTAAACATTTGGTAAGTAGTTAATGACACAGATACTGAGGTTTCAGAAAATAATCAATGCAACATTATATATATGATCCCCAAAAAGATGGATAGATGAGTGGGTAGATCATGTAGTTGATGCCATGAAGAGAAGCATAGTAAAACTAAACTTGTGTACTGGGTAAGGAACTGGATTTAGAACTCTGCCATGAATTACAAATTTGACATTGGACCAAGCACTTAACCTCACTGTGCCTGACAAAGTTAAAAACACAATAATAGGATTTATTTAAATGCCATGACTAGTTCAGCAGTTCAGTCTTTTGACATGAAATATTTAGCATAAGGCAGATATAGATCACCAGAGCCCAGAAAAGTTGCTGCTATTTATGTCTTTCCTAAGCAGTAAAAGAACACAGTTAGCTGTAGAACTCCTCAGGTCTCCTCACTGTAGTTTCTACTTTTCAGTAGGAGATGTTCCTCTCCTGTGGATCACTAGGCCAGCTGACCCGCATCCCATGCATGCTAGCTTACATTGCAATGAGCCTATGGAGTGCAGATGTGAATTAACTGGCATCTGGAAGGCAAAGTGAGGTGGACCAGATTAATTGCTATAGAAGTCCAGACAAACCCAAGACGTCCCCCAAATGCTGGTCTCCTTAGGCTTATTCTGTACACTATTCTTTACGCTAGCTAATGCTACCCCAAAGTGTCAGTCCAGGTATCCAAAAAGCATACAAGGACAAGAATAGCAGCTATTAGTTCATAGGTATCTTACTTACAGCTTTCAGTACCAAAGACCTAAAATTCTCTGCCAGGGAGTAGACCAATAAACAGCTGCTGGTATGAGCTAGGGTTCCTGTAGTTCTTATTCTGTGACATTTCAACATAAAACCTCATATACTCCAGAGAAGACAACATTGGGTGTAAAATGTTGTTTCTGAAGTATAAGCTACCATTTTACACAACATAGACTCTGGTAACTAAGAGCTAGGACCTGATTCAGTAAAGAACAGAGTTCCCAGGACCCAGAATCCATGGTGACCTTTCCAACTGGTCCTTCCACATAAGTTAATTAGGTTGTAAGCAAGCAACTAATCAGTCTGTGTCCTCCAGGAAATAGAGTTTTCCTTCTCTAGAATATCCTGGAAAAGAAATAACTAAAACCTTTTGTTAAGTACTCCACATCAAATAAAGAGATGAATTAGTATCCAAGCCTCACTTCTGGGTCCAGCCAGAGTATTGCCAGACATCTGTAGAAGAAACACCTTTTTTTCTCTGGCCCTCATAGATGCCTGGAACCATGAAGCTGCAAAATCACAGGCAGCTCAAGAAGCAAATAGGCACAGCGGGCTGACTTCTTCACAGTACAGCAGAGAGAACTATGCTCCACTGCCTCTCCCCTCAGTGTCTCTTCTTAGCCTCTAAGTGAGCAACTTCCACATCTTCAGAAAAATTCTAAGAAAATCCCACCTCAGTGACTCCTTGCCAAAGGGTTGAGGAGTGACTTGGGTGACCAGTGAGGAAGCAGAAACCGCATGGAGCTGGCTCAGAATCCCATGGGATCTCTAGCAAGCCAGCACATATGCTGGTTAGGTGTTTGTTTTGCTTCTGCCTCCTATGGGGAATTGCTCATGTCTGCCTTCTAGCAGGAAGTTGGGAGGGCCTTCTCTTACTGTCCCTACTGGCGGCACTCACAGGAAGAAGGCAGGAATGCTGCAAAAGGGCTTTTGCTTTGCATGCCCATACTCACCCTTAGAACAAATGTGCATTTTGGGGGTGGAGGAATTATATCAGGACCTCAGTGTGAAGGAAGCTGTTAAAAATATGCACCTTTGACCTCAAGTCTGTATTCTTCAATCTAGCTTTACCAATAATACTCATCTATCTGACACCCATTCTCACTTGGTTCATGAACCTGTGGAGGTAAAGAGAAGGTCCTAATTTCCTCTCCTCCATAAAACAAACAGTAGCCAACAATCTTGGACAGATCTAGCATAGCCCACTTCTTTGGGAAAAACTGTCCTGTCACCTGTCTCACTGCACACCCCCCCCCCCCGTGAGATTTACTGGAAAAGGCAATAGCTAGTTCCTAATTCCTGTGTCCAAGCAGTGTCTCACTATTTGACACTGTCTGATCTGTGCTCCTGGGCAAGCCATTTATGCCCTGGTTTTCTTTTGAAAGATGGAAGGTCAGGAGAGATACGAAACAGATACAAAGCCCTTCCCAGATCTAACATTCTCCAAATCCACATACCATATAGACAATAAGGGTAATACACAGTCAGAAAAGGTAATGCACCATAGGCATGGAGGAGCCAGAGCTTAAGCTGGTACTGTTGAAGGGGTATATTTGGACATGCAGTAAATAGGTGGTGGTATTTCAAATAGGTGACATAGCTTGAGCTAAGTAGCCTTAGAGTTGTGTAAGACCTCTAGTTTACAAATCTCAAAAACGGTCAAATTTGTTTTATAGAAAATTGTTAGCAAATTCATGCTCTGACAAGTGTAATGATCCTATAGCTACAACAGTACAGGGTAGGAATTCACTACCCCCAACTGCTCCACAGGGGACAGAGACAGACAAACAGATGTAGAGCTCATGTTTACAAGGGTTGTAACAAGTGAGATGGATTGAACAGGGCAGAAGATTCAGATAGAGCAACGTGGTCAGATTGATTGCTTCTAGGTCAATCATCAAATGAGGATTTGGAGTGCCTTAGGTTCTATCTAATTCCCTCATTAAGATGACTGGAATAACCAGGCCACTGAACAGTCAATATGGTTATTTCATTCATCTTAATGACCCAATCAGATCAACTCTTGGGAGATCTTCAACACCAACCCCGGAGGGGAAAACTCACACAAACGTAAGGGCAGCTTTAGTTGAGCTCTCACAATTTAATGATGGACTTAGTCACAAAGATCCCAGGAGGGATGCAATATGACCATTTATTGTTTATAAACAAAGAAACTAAGGGCCCTATGTTAATGAAGCAAAAGGAGAACACTGATTAATTAAATGGACAAAGACTGGGATGATCTGAATATAGAAGATCAAAGGACATATTTCCAAGTCACAAAAGAATAAAAAGATAAGCAACAAGGCAGAGATGATGAGCAAGCTGATGGGAGAAGAGGAAGGTCAGATGTATGATGCATTAATGTATCATCAACAGAGCTCAGACCCTAAAAACATAGGGAAGTTTTAATAAATGTTGGTTTTGACAATATTAAAAGTGGTGATGATTTTAATGATAATAATTTGATCTTTGGCAAGAAGGAACAATAGTAATCAAGAAAGATTAATGCAAAAATTATAAAACAGAGGTCTGGAAAAGCTTCTGTTGGCAAAAATGAGACAGGCACTAGAGGACACCAGACCTAAGAAGCAGGTGATAAGAGAGCAATAGCTGTGAATATATGAAAGAGTAAGCAATTGAGAATAAATTTTTTATGAACTGAATTGTATGCCACCAAAATTCACGTTATTGAAACCCTAACCCCCAATGTAGCTATATTTGAAGCCAAGGCATTTAAGGAAATAGTTAAGGTTAAATGAGGTCATAGGGCAGGGCCCTAATCCCATAGGGCTGGGGTCCATTTATGAAAAGGAAGACAAACCAAAAGCACATACACACAGAGAAAAGGTCATCTGAAAACACAGTGAGATGGTGGCCATCTGCAAGCCAAGGAGAAAGGCCCCAGGAGAAACCAACCAGGCAGGCACCTTGATCTTGGACTTGTAGCCTCCAGAACTACAAGTAAATAGGTTCTGTTGTTTAAGCTCCCCAGTCTTCGGTATTTTGCTATGGCAGCCCAAGCAGACTAAAACAGAGACCAACCCCAAAGCCACTTACCTCAGATCAAGAACAAATTTGTGCAGTTCCTACCATTGAGAGATGAAGTAATCTGCTTGGAAAGAGTCTAAGATAAGGAGAATGCCCTCCCAGATTTAGGCTGTTACAACGAACAAGGTGCAATACCCAATCTCTAGTATCACCGTGGCAATCCAGACCTTTGCTAAGAACATTAAAAAATGCAAACCCAGACCCCAATATTTGGACACTGGAATACCAAATACAAGTATTTGGATACCTCAGACTTTAAGGCTGATTTTTTTTCTTTAGCTTATCAGCATCAGTCCAGCCTAATAGTTGGAACTATAGCATTAATATATCAGAAAGGCCATATATCAGAAAAAGACAAGACTATAAGGCACAAACAGCCACAAAATTATTTAATTCTAACAAAGTTGTTTTTCTCATTCACCAGGCTTCCAGGTAGCAACTCAAGGGGATAAACTAGAGAGGCCAATGTATTGCATTCCTGTATTAGAAGTATAGGCCTATGTGGTTGAGAAAATGAAGGGTCAAATGCCATCAATTAAAAGCTTAAACCAGGAAATGGCATAGAACACCGGTGTTCTCAGCCCATTGCCAGAAGTAGTCACTGACACTACCTACATGCAAAAATTGTGGGAAAGCCTCATCCTCCCAAATCAAACAGTGGGTTTAGCACAACCACTTGAACGGATTGTTGAAAACTCAGATCTCTGGGCCCACCCTTGGACTTTGATTCTGATGCAGAGGACTGGAAATTTGAATTTCTAGTAAGTTCTCAAGTGAGGCTGATGCTGCTAATCCTAGGAACCCCCTTTGCAAACTCCTATTAGATCAATGGTTCTCAAGCCTAGCTGTACATAAGAATCACGTGGGCAGCTAGTAAAAAATACATGCTGAGGCTCTACCCCTAGACACTGATTTGGGCAAGAGTGATGCCCTGGCATCTAAAAATACCTCTATGCTATCATGGTTTCTAGTTCCTAAGAATGTAATTTAAACATTGTTAGGGGATAGTCTTCCAAGGGCTCATATCACAGATGACCAAGTTCATTATCACATAGAACAGTGGCACCCCTAGGCCTAAAAACCAAATATCCTGGGTCCCAGGTGGTACCGCCTCCTTTAATGGGACAGCACACAGAACAAGCACTATTGTTTTAAGGCCAATTTACTCCCGGCATTTCTCTTACTCCACTTAAAATGCACCTGCCACTCTCCAGGCAGAGCCTGGCCCTCAAAGCAATAGCTGCTGTTGCTGGGAGCAGTGTGTCCATTTCCAAATTCTGTGTAGCTGAGGATGCAGCCCAGAAGAGACTACTTGGGAGCTCTCCTCCCTTCTCCCTACCTATCCCTCAACCTGAGCCACCTGGCTCTGGTTCCCCGACCTAGCCCCACACAGGCTCTGTCTCTGCCCCAGGAGCTGGGGGCCAAAGTGGCCTTTGCTGGAGGAGAAGCCCACTTCTAAAGAACTTTAAAATAAAATGAACAAAGCTGCTGTCAGAGTGCCCTTTTGTTCCACGTTGACTAGATCCAGGATGCCAGAAGGCAGCACAAGAGGAATCTCATTTTGAAAAGCAACTGCAAGAGATAAAACTGACTTACCCAACTATCTGAGATTCAGGTCCTCCTCTACTCCCATTCCCAACACAAACACACAGTGTTCGTTTGCCCATTATGGAATTTTACTGAATTCATCAACTCTAAGTAAAAATAAGTAAAAGGTGATCTACCGTGCCTTTACAGATTTTGAGCTGATTTAACGGCCATCTGATAAACACGCCCTGCATCTTTAATGGCCTCCTGGCCTGACACCTTGATGTAAAACTGAGAAACATCGCCATCTGCTGGCCAGAGGGCCCACATGCGTGGAAATTTCCACTTCTCCATTGCTTTCAAAACAGCAGCATGGGCTGAAGGCAGCACCAGGTCTGGGAATTCTTTGAAATGGTTCAAATACACTGCCCATCACTCAATTCCTTTCACCAAACTGCAAACTACAACATAAAATTTTGGTTGACTTTCTGGTGTGAACAGATGAGTTGGGAAGGGGAGGCTTTTTGCATGGTACTTTTTTTTCTTTTTTCTTTTTTTTTGGCACCTATCTTTTCTTTAAATTCTCAATGTTGGGAATTACACAGGTCCATCTAACAAACATTGACTGAGCTTCTTCCATATGCTAAGTATCTATACCAAAAGAATCAAGTGACAGAGACTGAGGAGTGGGAAATGGAGGTTTCACTTGTATAGTGACTAAAAAACTGAGGTTCTGTGTTTGAATCTCTACATCTCTACAGTGAAACACACATCAACCATATTGGAAGGAGGCTTTCAGCACAACCAGGTGATTTATCCTTTAGATAGCCAAAATAATGCACTCTTGTGGCTTCTTCTGCACTGTATCATTCTTAGACAATAGGAGAGGGACACATTTTGACCTAAGAGAAGGGTGGTTGGGTCCATGATTTAGGTGTGTCTGATTTTTACTTCTCCCCACTTCCTCTCCCAGTCTTCAGGTAACTTCCCAATCAAGCCCAACTCTCCATTCTCCATCTACTCCACAGACCTCACATCTGACAGCCCAAAGCAAGTTGTCTAGCATGGTTGTTCTTGCTCTAATGCTTGTTCTAGGGGAACTTATTTAAAGTGTACACCAAGATTAATAGGGGAAGTAGTAAGGGAGGGAGTACCTGCATAGAATGCAAGGTACAGAAGTGGGAACTGTTTTTGTGATGAGGCTTGGGGGGTGAGTGATGGTTTCCCAGCTCATGATGCTTTTATCCCATGGAGCACCTTTGCATTCAGCCTCACTGGCTGTGGAGTAGCTCCTTTTTTAAAAGGAGGGATGCACAGGTGGGAACCCAAGGTAATCAATCCTGACTGTGCAGTGCCCTGGGGACAGCTCTGACAACTCTTTCTAGTTCTCTGTTGCCCCTTCTCTCTACTCCCCACATCTTCTCTACCCAAATAGGCCAAAGAGGAACCTCATCTCACATGACTTGGAGCAGGGAATCAAAGGGAATAGGTAGAAGCAATGCCAGGCACCGTAGGGATTCCCTGCCTGTGATGGGCTGGCTTAGAGACAGTCTTGCCTGCTTTGTCACTGAGAAATGACTCAACATAAAAACAAGAGCTCACTGGGAACATGGAGGGGAGAGTCCAAGACTGCACATGCTGTCATCTGCAGATGGTTAAGTATTCTACTTTCCCAGAACACTGGTCCCGTGGGAGAAATGACCTTTAAAATTCAAGATAGTTAAAGCAAGAAGAAAACAAAGATGATCACACAGATAAACCCAAGGTCCTCAGAAGGTAATGTGCCCAAGTTCACACAGTATTTAAGTGGCAAGGCTGAGTCTTCAGGCACCGAGGCAAGATTTCTCACTTGCAATCTGCCACTTCGTCACAAAATAGGGCAGTGCCACTTGCCATAAGAAAATTTTGACCCTGTCATCATCTTGAGAAGCCCTAGGTTGTTTTCTTTTATATCACCCTGTCCTAATCGACCCTCTAACCCCAGGACCTCCTTTCTCTGAGTATCTCCTTACATCAGAGGATAACAATTAAAGTAATTCATACTGGAGCATTAGAGATTCAGGTCACATATGTATTTTCCAGCATTGAGGGTGGCAATTCTAATAATAAGCACCCAAGAGGAAAGTACAGGGAAATAGGCCATCTTCTATAGCAAGAGTCTGCCCTGTTCAGTGGTAAGTACCTTGGATTCTGAAGGCAAAATGCTGGAGGTGGCATTCTGTATGTGACCCTTGAGATCTGAGAAAATAATTTAACCTCTACTAGTGTTGTAGTAAGAATAACACAATACACATATGGTGTTTTGAACAGTGTATGGCACATGATAAACAGTCAATATTAGCTTTTGTTTTACTGAGTGACCACTGTCAATTGCTACTAAGAGAAAAGCTACATTTTTCTCATTTATGTACCAATATTCTTTCTTTTCCAGGATTAAGAATTAAAAGGTAAAAAGAAAAAGCCATTTAGATATTGTTCCAGGAAGTTCCAAAGGAGACAACATTCAGAGTAAGTATACTTTACAACTAAACCCAACAGCAGACCCCTCTGCAAAACACTTGCTCCTATTTCCCCTCCCCAAAACATGATGTTTGCTTTCAGCAATAATTAGAAACATGATTCAAAAACCTGTAAAGGTCTCAAGACATGATCCTTGAATAAGAACCATGGCACCACTACACAGGAAAGGCATTTGAAATCAAGTTACCTGAGGTGAGTGAATATGCAGTGAATTCAAGATAGCTGCAGAGCCTAGAAAGTGCACTCTAGTACTGGAATCGCCCTAAATCACAAATATCCACTTGACCTCTCTGGGCCTCAGTTTCCTCTTATGTCAACATTACACTCGGATATAGGAACTCAGCAAAGTTGCAGGATATAAAATCATTGTACAGAAACTGGTTGCATTATATACCAATAATGAAGCAGCCGTAAAAAAAATCAAGTAATTGATCCCATTTACAACTGCACCAAAAACCATAAGATACCTAGGAATAAATCTAACCAAAGAGGTAAAAAAAAATCTGTAAGCTGAAAACTATGTAAAGCTTATGAAGGAAAACGAAGAAGACACAAAAAAATGGAAAAACATTCCATGTTCATAGATTGGAAGAACAAATATTGTTAAAATGTCAATACTACCCAAAGCAATCTACTCATTCAATGCAATCCCTATCAAAGTAACACCAGCCTTCTTCACAGAGCTAGAACAAATAGTTCTAAAATTTGTATGGAACCAGAAAAGACCCCAAATAGCCAGATTAATGTTGAAAAAGAAAAGCAAAGCAGGAGGCATCACGATTCCAGACTTCACACTGTATTACAAAGCTGTAATCACCCAAACAGTATGGTACTGGCACAAAAACAGACACATACATCAATGGAACATAATAGGGAACCCGGAAATCGACCCACAAATGTATGGTCACCTCATCTTTGACAAAGCAGGAAAGATTCTCTAATGGAGAAAAGTCTCTTTAGCAAATGGAACTGGGAAAACTGGACACCAACATGAAGAATGAAAGTAGAACACTTTCTTACACCATACATAAAAATAAATTCAAAATGAATCAAAGACCTAAATGTAAGACAGGAGACCATCAAAATCCTAGAGGAGAAATCAGGCAGCAACTTCTCTGACCTCACCACAGCAATCTCTTAGTAGAAATGTCTCCGGAGGCAAGGGAAATAAAAGCAAAAACGAACTATTGGGATAGTTTTATCAGGATAAAAAACCTTGTGCACAGAGATGGACTAGGGTATATCTTAAGTCTTTGGGGTTTTCTAGTCATACCCTTCCTGGAAGTATCTGTTTTCATATAGGAGTATTACAAGGCAAAGATGGTGAAGGGATGAATTATTTGAATTATTGAATGAATGGGATGAATATCGATGGATTATTTGTGGCACATATCCATTTGTCAAGGTTGGGGTTCATCCCAGTTTGCTCCTTTTCCCTAGTATGTGACCCATGTCTATGGCCACTCTCTGTGTATCTTCCAGGTTTCACTAATGCAGCCCTGCCCTTCCTAGAACAACCACCCCCTGAATTTGACCACCAAACCTCACCACATTCCCCACACACCTCGTTTCTATACTAATGTTTTTCCTTCCATAGCTCAGCTTAGTGTATCTCCCTGTTCAGTCCTTCAGTGAAATCCTTGAGATTAAGTGCAGAAGATCCCATTAAGATAAAATCTAACCTGAAATCTGACAGCGTAGACTTAATTTCCCTGGCAGTTCTTTTTTACTTGAGGTCTATAGCCCCAAAATTCACCACAAAATTTAATCACTACTTTTGATGTGCAGGTGCACACCTGATTTGGTATTTAGCACCATAAGCATGTAACATGTTTTAAATGACAACTGGTCTTTCAATGTAATTCTAAACTACTTGATTTTTCTTTAACGAAACCAATAGGGTGGGTGAGTGGTACTTGAGTGTTTCAAAAACTACTCTACTGTGGGTCAAACTGATCTACACGAATCCTTCTGTAGGACAGTTCATTTTGACCAGCTGGCCTGGATTTCTGTGGTTTTGCCAAACTTACCTGGGGGAAGAAAGTTGTGGTCAACCTGTTTGTCCAAACCTATCCGTTCAAATCGTCTGCAACAATTTCAACCACTGTAGGTGCCTTCACTCCTCAGAAGTCTGGACACGTACCTGTGTCATTGCTATGAATTTTAATCGAATGCAATGCTGCAAAAGGCTATTTGAGTCCATCTCAAATTCCGTTTTCACTCAACAATGGGGAGTATATGTATGGAAACTGTTTCACATCCTTGTTTTGAAGCATTTTTTTTTCTTACTTTGAAAGGTCAACGTGCATCTTCCCACCTTTTGGTCTTAGGGAGCACAAGCCTTCCGAATTTTTATGAGCTCCAGCTGGAGTTGTGGGAGCCATCCACTGCAACATCAGTGTGATTTGTGTAGCATTAATAGCCCTTTTGTTCCACGAACTTCAATTCCCTTTGAAATAGAAGAGTATTGAACTCACCATTTCATATGGAGAATGGAGGGAAATGTACGCCCGAATGTGAGCTTATGCGCTCTAGTTATTGATACTGACATCAAGATCACACTCCACACCAGTCCTTGGGCTCCAGGGAGCTCACGGCATTGATCTAGGGAACATAGGATGTGTTACAGGTCAGACTGAAAAAGCACGACGTTACAACACTGCTCTCAGCAGCAGGGTTCTGTGGGTTGCTGCTATGCTGAGACACCTGCCCATTTACCCAGCAAGAACCAAAATATTGCACATGTACTAAGGTCTCACGTGTGAGTAAGTGTTGTAGCAACAAAAGGGGTTTCAACTTTGAGCCTATCTTACTACAAAAATAAAAATCACTATCTAAGTCTGGGTCAATATTTTTAAAGGAATTTTGTTTTTTAGTGCTGCCTCTCAAACCAATGATAGCAGAACATAGGGAAAAAAAATAGTTGCTCTGTTTCAAAGCATGCTCTAGAGAAACCTTACAACAGAACTCCGTCTCAAGTTAGTGCCAAAGGAGAACTGCGAGAAATTAAATTATTTCCAGAAAGCAGAAGTTACAGTAAGGCAAACAATCACCATATACTCAAATAAAGGTGAGCTGAGCTATAACATGTAAGGAAAAAAATAATGATCCTATGTTGACTGATGCCAGGCTCTCCCTAGGAAACTAACCCTCACAATTGTGTTGCAAAATACCACCTGCATTAGCCACTCTTTTGCTCCCCAACTTCCAGATCAATTGCCTAACTCCCATACCAGGCTCTCAAGGGCCTCCTAATGGAGCCTCAATGAATTATCCAGCCCTCTCTTAGGCATCAGGTCACTTACCCCACTACCTCCATCATTAACCCCTTATTTGTCATCCCCCCCACTGAGCATGCTAGCAATTGCTCAGTTAAGCAGCCAAAAGCTACTTTTATTGGGTACTAACTACGCCATGCCCTGTGCTAGGTGCTTTATTAAGAAGTACAAAGAAATAAGCTACTATTCTTACAAGGAAGGATTTCTAAGAGGAAAATATTCTGGGATAGGGTGATGCTTACCAAATTGCATTTAAATATGACTGGGGGAATTCTCATCAAAACTTAAGTGTCCTTAAGGAAACAAATATGTGTTTAGAGAGTTTATTTTGGGCCAAATTATTAAAGAATCTTGAATAAATTCCATTGATCTTTCAACACTCAACAGAAAACAAACTCTTTCCTACTCACTTCAGAAACCTACTTTTCCCACAAAGAATTCTTTAAAACCCAGCCAAAAGTGCAATCTTTTTCTTTTCTAATCTCTTAAGTATTAAATTGTGGTCTGTACTGTACCTATGGCAGTCAATTTAAATGCTCCCTTGTATTTTTGCCTCACACATTTTCCAGGCAGCTGTTTATCCATTTTATTAAAGCAATATTTATATACAAGTTATGCATTTTAAGTTGGGGAAATATCATACCACATAGTGTGAGAATATTCTCACCACCCCAAAAAAGAAACTTCATCAACCTTTTGCAATCACACATTCACTCACCCCTCTGACTCTAGGCAATCACATATTTACTTTTCATCTCATGAAATTCACCTTCTCTGATCCATTTCCTATGAATGGAATCCTATGATAGGTGATCTTCTGTGTCTTCTCTCACTAGCCTAATGTTCTCGAGGTTCATCCACATTGTGGCATGTATCAGTACTCACTCTTTAATTGAGTAACATTCCCTTGTATGGATACATCATGTTTATTTGTTCATCAGTTAACGGAAATTTGAATTGGTTCCCTTTTTCGGCTAGTGTGGATAATGCTGCCATAAACATTTATGTACAGATCTTTGTGTAGACATAGGTTTTCATTGCTCCTGGGTAGATACATAGGAGTGGGAATTCTGAATCAGGTAACAAATATGTGCTTAACATTTTAAGAAACTGCCTAGCTGTTTTCAAAGTGGCTGCACCACTGTCCATTTCCATCAGTCAGGCATGAGAGTTCCTAGACAGATTTTTATCCTAGTGGGAATTTATGAAAAAAAAAATTGAATACCCTCTCAAAAGTATTTTCACCAAAAGCACTCCAAAAAATACATACTTCATTTTCCACTTTATATAAGATGAGGATGAGGCAAAAACAAAAAAGACAAGAAATAAAAAAAAATATACCTCAATTTCCCACAATGAATTCGTCCTAACAAGCCTAGGAAAATACAAGGAAATAAACTATTAAAATGTAAAATTTATATAAAGTAAGTATCCACCCAAGTGTAACAGTTTCTCTGAATATAACTTTCAAGTTGCCAGTATAGTCTCAAGCTACATAGAAAATTAATTTTATTATAGTCACGCCATATATGATTTCACAGGGTTTTTACTTGTAAAGAAGAGGTCAATCTGAGCTAGTCAAAGACTGGAATTATAGAGTATTTGAAAAGAAGTACGAATCAATTTAAATTCATGTAGACTCACCAAGTATAAAAAAAAAAGCGGACTCCTCATCACAATGGCGTATGCTATCCAGGCTGACCCTGCTCAGCTTTCTGACTTTCTTTGTGCTCAGGGTCAACTTTATCAACCGTGCTCTAGATTCCTAGGCTTTTGCTCATTGTCTTTTTTTTTAGTGTGCTATTTCTTGTTTCCTCTTTTCTAAATATTAACATATCTCAGATTTCAAGTCTCCATTCAAAAGCCAACACTTTCCATTCATGCATTGACTTAGTATAAATTCTTCACTTATACCTCATTTAATTGCACAAAGTGGGTGTTACTTTACAGATGACAAAATCAGGGTTTGGCAATCTGTGGGAGCTGCAAGGTATTGTACAAATAAATGGCAGAGTCAGAATTCAAACCCAAGTTTCTGGACCCCAAAATCCCAGGCTCTTCACCTGGGTATTGCCCTACCCTCTAGTTTTACCTTATTTCACTGTTATTTAATCATTCCTTGAGTTCTACTGAGCTTTGTTTCTGGTCCTCTGCTACTGGTTATAATTGCCTACAAAGCAAAGATTCTGTTTCACTCATTTCTGTATTCCAGAAGTTTCTAGCGTAGCTTTGAGTAGTGAAGATTCAGTAAAAATGTCCCAAATGGATACAGATATATGATCCATAGGACACCAACTAAACCTCCTAGAAGACCACCTTACTCAAAACATTCCCTTGCATCTTAGTACTTGATATCAAAGGCTCAAAACAAAAGTAACATTGAACTAAAAAACAGTTAAGTTTTTTTTTATCATTTATTTATTTTGAGAGAGAGAGAGAAAGAGAGAGCGAGTGCATGTGCATGAGAGGGGCAGAAAGAGGGAGAGAGGGAGAGAGGGAGAGAGAGAGAATGGATCCCAAGCAGGCTATGTACTGTCAGCACAGAGCCTATGCAGGGCTCGAATTCATGAACCGTCAGATCATGACCTGACTGAAACCAAGAGTCAGAGGCTTAACCAACTGAACACCTAGGCACCCCTCAAATTGTAATTTACATTAACACTCTTCTTTCAGAAACAGAAGAGAGGTAAGTTTCAGTTGAGTTCTTCACAAATTACCATTACTTCAAAAGTTAGGAGTTCGACATTTCTGAAATCATAACAGAAATTTATTGCTACTGTGAATACAAGAGAAAACCTGGTTCCCAGCTGGTTTTCAAAATAAGGAAAAACAAAGCCACAGAGTGTCACTGCAGTGCTCTAGTTCAGGGTTAACTAGCAGCAAACCAGTCCTGTGAGTCTGATCACCAGTGCATTGGATACAAACCATTTGAGGATGTGTGGGGAGCTGGGGCTCTCTCAGGACTGTTTCCAAATCTTCTGCCATTTCTATAACCTTGGGCAAGTCACTTAACTCTCTCTGTTTATAAAATAAGGATAATGCAGCTATTTGAAAAGCACTTTGTGTCGCTGATTAAAGATGCCATTTAAAGTGCCAGGTGCCATTCCACAAATAAATGAAAAAAGTAGCAAGAGGAAAACTGCAGTCAATCACCAAGTCTTGTTTGTCCCTGGTCTCTCCCGGCACCAGGCAAGCACTTAGTCACATGGAAGAAGGAAGCTAAACAGAAGATGATTAACCTTGGATCAAACCTCAGCACAAGATAATTGAAATATTCCATTGCAATCTCCCTCACATACTTTTTGCTAGAACACATGATTACTTCCAGATCATTATTTTGCCTTTTTAATTGGAGAAATACGATTGAATCATTTTGAGCAGTATATAGCCAACTGGATATTGGACAATGACCTTGAGATTGTGTCTGCACACAGGGAAAACTGCATAATCCACAGATGAGGACAACTGGGTAGTTAGTATTTTCAACACTGCTAGGATATGTATGAAGAATGATCCACTAATACAGTTTAGTTAGGAGGAGACGATGCATCATACCAAACTCTGGAGAGAATCAATAGGCCGGTTCACTTGTGGACTCTGTTTTGACACTTTAACAACCACTCTCCTTCATGGTTAAAATAAATGTTAGGTAAGTTCACATGTAAATTCAGTAAGTATGACTAATATAGTAAAATCAACTTTTGACTTTTTCTTTCTACCCTCAGTCAATGCAGTGGGGTAAGCTCAGTAACAGAATGAAAGTTCTCATTTAGGAGGCTAACAATATGTTAAAATAGAGTCAAATATAGATCTAGAGATTTGATCTATAGTCTCATATGATTTATTAATACTTAAGTCTCATTCATGATATTCAATGGACAGAGCCTGGCACAGCATCTGGTAAATGTAGGCACTCGACTAAGATGGCCTGATACATAATAACACAAAAGGAAAAAATGCATTCATTACTATTGAAACAAGGAATAAGCTACCATTTAAAAAAAAAAAGTTTCTTTTCATCTGTTGATGTACAGAGAAATTCAACTCCACAGGTCTGCTTTTTATTATACATAAATTTCAAATGGATTCAAATTTACATCTGTGCCCAAACATCACCAAACTGATATCCCAAATACACCCCGAATCACTGACCCACTTTGTGTGTGTGCACCTGGCCTGGAATGGCCACACTTCTCTTTCCCACTGAAATAGTTATTCTCTAGGCTCCTGCTTCAAGCTCATTTTTCCACGATCACTTCTCAGTATTCTCTCTTCTCTGAACCTCTATAAGTCTTATTCCATCACATATACAGCAGTTTTTTCATTCATCATCTTTGTGCATATGAGTACCTCAGGTACAGTTTTATCAATCTTTGATTCAGGACTTTTTAGAATCCTCTACAACCCATACAACAATGCTGAACATCTAGAAGAAACTGGAAAATGATGGACTAAAGGAAGGAAGGGGAGAGTTGGGAAGAGTAAGGAAACAAGGGAAGGAGGAAATAAGGGGGAACCACAAAGCCAACATGATCCTGTATTGTGACCAACTTCACAGACTAACTTTCCAAATAGGAAATTGTTTCTAGACAGGTAAAACAGAGTTAACTATCATCACCTTCATTACATGATTCCCTAAGAGTCAATCTGTAGAAGTCATGTGTATACATCACATATTTTTCCTTCTAATTATCATGTGGTGTGGTTAACATACTTGAGGCCAGCCTGATGTGTGCCTGCATGTGTGCTGGGTTTTTTCAGGTAGTGTTTGGAAGGGATGGCATGAACACTTACCCCAGCATCACCATCCTATCCAAGCCGAGTCTCACTAACCAGCAGATGCTACACTTCAGTTGCAGTGAGGAAGATAATGGGCTGCGCATCCTTGTTTTCAGCACAGCAACCATGTTTTCAAAGGCACAAGGTTAAGAAGAGAGCTCCCCTGGATGGCAGATGTTCAGTGTGGCAGGGAAGAAAAAGCCATTTCAATTGTTGGTGGGAGGTAGAAGGAAGGAAGGATGGCACCAATTTTAGAAAAAGCCTTGACTAAAGTCAAGGAATTTCTATTTTTATCCTACAGATAAAGAGACCATAAATAGAATTCTGCACAGGGATGTGATTTAAAGAACTACACTTTGCCTTGAAGAACTATGACCCAGGTTGTGGCGTGATGGAAGACCAGCATCATCAAAGAGAAAGGGCAGGGAGACTGGTGAGGAGGAAACCGTGTTCTGGGAGCGAGCATGAAAACTAAAGGGAGGCAGTGTCCGCGGGTCCCAGAGACATTTCTGAGCGTGGCACAAGACAATCTAGAGACTGATTAGCTGTTGACAGTGAGGGACAGGGGCCATGGATGTTCTTAGGTGTGTACAACACAGGCTCTGGGAAGTGTTCTGGCCGCATCCCCTCCTGGAGGCAGGAAATGGACAGGCCCAATATTGAGAACAGCCTTTATGTATGGTTTTCCAAGGACTGCTAGGATTTCCCTATATCACACGTTTGTATGACAAAGGATAGAAGAGGGATCTATTCTGGACACAAAGAAGGAAGACAGGACAGGGAAGAAGAACGGAGATGTGCCAAAATGACCCCTATGAGGAATGACCTTTGTTCTGTTTGTTGTCTGGGAATATTTTTCTATGTTGTAACTTCCTCTGGTTCCTCCTGAACTTTCAGCAAAATCTGTCACTCCAGATGGTCTTGGGCCAAAGGTGCTCTGGGGACCAAGGCTAATGTTCCCCATTTTTCCTATGGAAGCCAACAGGGCAATAGCCATATGGAGAATGGAAACTTCCCCATTGCAAGCAATGGTCAGCAGCAAGGTGAATGGAACATGAAGAGACAACTGTAAGTGACTATGAGGACACTAATGAGAATAAAGGAGATAGTTTCAGTTTGAACTGACTCAGGAACCGATGGCAGAAAAATCCTGTCCCTTGTAAAGGTTGGTGACCTTCTCAGGTTAATGAAATAGGCACTATCCTGATAGTAGACACTGGAGTAGGCTTCAACACACTTAAAGTACTCGATTCATATACCTGAAATTCTCCTGTATTTATTAAAGAACAATTCTATAAGATGTTATCGAGTAAGGGTTGGAAAACTACAACCACAAGACAAATCAAGCCCATAGTCTGCTTTGTAAATAAAGTTTATTTGGAACACAGCCATACCTATTTGCTTTTGGATTATCTATGACTGCTTTCACGCTACAATAACAGAGGAAAGCAATTATGGCAGAGATCATAATCCCCCAGAGAGACTAAAATAGGATCTGTCTGGCCTTTTACAGACAAAATTTGCTGACCCTTGTTACAGATAAAGGGACAAGAATGCTTAACTAGTACTCAGAAGACCTGGACCCACTTAGCTCTACTACATAATGTGTCCTTGGGAAGTCACTTAACATTTCTAAGTTTAGGCTCTCAAATCAGTAAGGTGAAGCTGTTGGTTAAGAACACCTGCATGACAAGGTTTTGACAAAGCTCATAGATAAGGATATAAGGATACTTAGTCTATACAAATATATATGAAAGTTTTGATTTAATCACACCCGAGGGCATTGTTAGAAATTACGTTGTCCACTAATTTTTTGGTGACCACAAAGTAGAAATGGTCACTTAAGAGACTGTCATGCATGAGGCAGTTGGGTTACAAGTTTGATTACATATGCATATTTGTAACTTGGAATTCCTTTCTCCCCAGAAATGCAAGTACAAAGCAGCATCCTCTCTTTGCCTCAGCCTCCAGCCACATGGACATACTAGCAGTTGTCTGAACGTGGAGTTCCATGTACCACCTGTGCCTCTGCCCATAATAGGGCTTGGTCTGAACCCCTCCTCCCACCAGCACCTCCCCCACCCCTCTTTAGTCTGAAACACTCACTGAGACTTAGAAGGTACCACCCCAGCAGGAAGCCTTCCCTGACTCTCCTGCCCCTTACTATGCCCAGTGTCCATCCCTATACTCCCTCTTTCAAGGATTATAGTTAATTAGCACAGGTTTTTATCAAATATTTATACAAAAAGGACTTTCTTCATGGTGATATTAAAGCCAGATGTAAAGCAAAGGATGCTTGTTGTATTATCTTACAAGACTGTTCAATGTTTTTTCTCTTCTAAGAATTAGCTACTAGTTGCAATTAAAACATGTTTCTCATACTTTTAAATCTTTAAGATATTTTCTTATAAAACTTTTCATTACTTGCTGAAAATTCTCTATGGATCACAGGACTTTGTTGAGGACAAACAACCTGACCCAGGAAGAGCCCAAGAATTTTAGAATGAAAAAGAAAAGCATCTGGTTGCCCAGACTAACACATGCACAGCTAGGGAACAGTCTGTGCCCAGATTTCCTGCCATGTGAACCAGAGAAGCTGAAAAAGTCAGTCTGCAGAGACAGACTAAAGCAGGAGACATAGCAACAAGAGAAAAAATGGGACCCTATCCTTGGCACATTTGTGCCCTTGGGTCTTCCCAGTAAACCTGAAATAAATTCTCCTTTTGGCTTCAATGGAGTTCCTTGTACCCAAGTCACAATCAAGCTATTGTGGCCTCTCTAGCCACAGTAACACTCTTCTAGCTACACCCTCCATAGAAACCCTGGGGGATGTGTCTCTACCTGGAGCCTGCATTCCTCCGCATCCCCCCCCGTATGGGCCTCTTCTTTGGCCTATCCTCCCAAGGGTGTACCAAGTCGCATGTGTGGACAATTCCAGTCCCAATAAATGGACCCAGGGAAGCTGTGGCAACACTGCAGGTAAAGCTTGAACTGGGTCATTTACCATGTATGGTCTCTCATACATGTGTATAGAACACAGCCATGGGTGGGAAGTGAAAGGGTGTGGCCTCAGACCAGAGGGTGTATTCAAGGATCTAAACTCAAACCAGTCATTCTCAATTATGAAGATATATTAGCCAAGCAGGCAGAATAGAAGGTGTTAGAATTAATTCACTAGCTTTGTGTGCAACTGTTAAATATAGAGAAACATGGACTATGAGACTCCGTTTTTATTTTTGCCTGTATACTATAAACTTCAGGGGCAGGCCTAACACAGTGTGACAAAGAGTAACTTGAATTCAACCACAATGAAGTAGATACCATACTCCTAGCACTACAGTAGGTTCTGTGCAGGGCTTCAAGTTCTAGGTCATGAAAGATGCTCAATTTCAATGAGCTACTTTCCCAGGAATAATAAAATTCTTATAGGTCATACCAAACCACTGTCCATTATATAAAGATCCTGGGTAAAACAAAACTAAGAAGATAAGTTAGCATATGGGTGTGTGTCTCTTGACAGAATAAAGGAAACTGGTTTACACATTTTCAGAACTATTATGGGCACAAACTATGAATCATAGAATCTGATCCTATCAGTTTTGCCTGTTTCATGATGAGAGCAGGAAATTTACCATCACTTTTTAATTGAATTATAGGTAGAACCATCCATAATTCACATTTGATAAAAACTAAATTTACTCAAGGCCTAAAATGTCAACTGAATTTTTTTTTTAACATTCTGCCAACAGTAAATAGGGCTTAATGTTCCCATGAAGCTTTCAATCAATTTCTGATAAAGAATGAAATCACAGAAATTTATTAAATAAAACTGAAGACTACTAGGGTGGGAATATCCAACCCTAGGATCCTTTAGCTCAACTCCGTCACCCCCTTTTTACAGAGAATCAAGTTGAGCTCCGCAGAAGTGAAGGAACTGGCCCAAATTAACAACTTTTCATTGACAATTCTTATTTTATTTTTTTAATGTTTATTTGGGGGGGGGGAGGAGGACAGCGAGAGAGAGAGAGAGAGAGAGGGGGAGAGAGAATCCCAAGCAGGCTCTGCACAGAGCCCAATGCGAGGCTTGATCCCACAAACCATGGGATTATGACCTGAGCTGAAATCAAGAGTCAGATGCTTAACCAAGTGAGCCACCCAGGCACCCCAATCCTTACTGTATTTTTTATCCATCTTTTAATATCAGAAGTCTATTTTAAAACAGTTGCTTTTTAAATTTAAAGATGTCATCTAAAAATTTAAATTTAAAAATGTCATCTAAAAATAATTCATAGGACACTAAAAATATTGTAAGCAGCTTGGAAATCAGTTTTCTGCTAAATGGCTTTTCAACAAATATTCCTTCAATGTTATCATTTCTGCAAACACTTAGCATGAAAATTTTCCTAAATTTATCGTGTATGTAAGTACTTGTAACTAGACTTGAAATATCCATCTAAAGTAGTCCTCTTCATCCCTGGCTTGGACCATGCCTCCTACCTGATTTCAGAATGAGTAGTACTATTTTAATGATCATTATCAGGCTTTTTCTGCAATTGTTGTACACACTTAGGAAAATATTTGATGGCCACCACACCCAAAGTAAAAGAGTGCTAAAAATAAAGAGTTTAAATTTAAAAGCAACCTAACAATATACTAGACACATGAAAAAAAAAATACTGGGTACAAAGCTAAAAAATCCAATCATGAAGGGGCACCTGGGTGGCTCAGTCTGTTAGGCTTCCGACTTGGACCCAGGTCATGATCCCGCACTTCATGGGTTCAAGCCCCACATCAGGCTCTGTGCTGACAGCTCAGAGCCTGGAGCCTGCTTCAGATTTTGTGTCTCCCTCTCTCTCTGCCCCTCTGTCTCCCTGTCTCCCAAGAAATAAATACTAAAAACAAAAATTAAAAAATTAAGAAAATTTAAAAAATCCAATCATGACATAAAGTATTGGATGAAAACAAACCAGCAATCAGGTTTAGAGGTGGACCATGTAATGTCTGCCCTCCAAGAACTTGCAATAGAAGCTTCTTGAAGAGACACTAGTTTCCAATACAAGAAAGCACATAAGTAATAAAAGCAATTACAAAATAAAAATTAGTGTCATAGGAGTTCAAGTGAAAAAGATGAACATGGGGTACCGTCATCAGAGACAATATTCAAAACAAAAAACAGAACTTCAGTCTTAAAAAAATCAGGCCAACAAATGAAATGTGAAGACATTTTTTTTTTTAAGTTTGAGAGATAGCATGCAAGTGGGGGTGGGGGAGGGAGGGAGGGAGGGAGGGAGAGAGAGAGAGAATGAATCCTAAGCAGGCTCTGCACCACCAGCACAGAAGAGCCTGACCTGGGGTTTGAACTCACAAACCATGAGACCAGAACCTAAGCTGAAGTCTGATGCTTAACTGACTGAGCCACCCAGGTGCCCTGTGAAGGCATTTTTAAATTTAACTTGTAGGTCTCATTGCCTCTTAAATCTCAGCTTATCTATAAAAGTGAGATGAGAGTTCTCATCACAGGATTGATAAGGACTAAATTAGGTGCACTACATAGCATTGTCTCTCACTCTAGTTGGTAGTGAATGTTAGGTTTGCCTAGCAGTTATCCCCTGGCAAAAATAAGAATGGAAAATACCATAAGGTTACCCAATCTGCCCTCCTTGCCTCAAGCATCAGTGCCCTTGAGTGGTACCTGATCTAAGCTGGTTCTATCATGGTAACTCACTCCCTAACCGTGGTAACTGCTCCTCTAGGGTGGACAAATAACCCAATCAAAGTCAAATTATTTTTTGAACTATAGCCTAAGGAAAAAGCTCCTGTCCTCTCTGGTGACCAACTATCCAGATTTTGCTGATATTGAGGGATTTGACAGGATGCAGGACTTTGAGCACTAAAACTGGGAAATTTTCAGGCAAACTCCGAACTATTGATCACCAGCTGGAAAAACAGAAACCCCAAACAGCCTGTGGAAAAAGCCAGCCTCCAGTCAAAAAAAAAAAAAAAAAAAAAAAAAAGGAGCCAATATACAGACAGAACAAAGATAGGAGAGGAAGGAAATATGGTGGCTTCTCCTCTTTAGACCAAACTGTTTCGAAGCCAGCCACTCTTCTGGTTTACCCAGCTTTAATTATATGACATGGTACTCTCCCTTGTGCCTGAGCAACTGGGTTGGGATTTCTGCCACTGTAACCAAAACAATCTTGGTTGACACAGGCCCATGAAAATGCATCATAAATATTAGCCGTTAAAATTGTGCTAGTTATTATTAGAATGAGGCAGATTTTCCTAGTTTATATTAAGATGAACTGAGAACACAAAAGAAGTAATTTTGCACTCATGGATACAGTCAGAGGCCATCTGGGCTGGTTTGAGTCCCATTGTTCCTTGTGCTTGTCCTTTATCTCCAAAGCCCAAGGAATTTCAAACAGAAACCTGCATAAAGTCCAGACAACTGTCTGTGTGTGTCACTATTCCAGTGGCTCTCTACACTACTGCGCATCACGGCAAGCTTCCCAGTGTTAGCTGCTACTCTGATTTCTGAATGATTTCGGTGTGCAGACAGGTAAACTCTTGCTTATGAAAGACAAATAGCTTTTCTTTTTATTTATTATTTTTTTAACGTTTATTTATTTTTGGGACAGAGAGAGACAGAGCATGAACGGGGGAGGGGCAGAGAGAGAGGGAGACACAGAATCGGAAGCAGGCTCCAGGCTCTGGACCATCAGTCCAGATCCGACGCGGGGCTCGAACTCATGGACCGTGAGATCGTGACCTGAGCTGAAGTCCGACGCTCAACCGACTGAGCCACCCAGGCGCCCCGACAAATAGCTTTTCAAAATAACATGAAACTCCCTGCAGGTTCCAAACAGGAAGTTCTCCCTGATTATTCCTTAAATCCCAAACTGTTCAGAGTTGAAAGGTAATATATCACCACCCAAACGAACTTCTCTGATTACTTTCCATTTCAGAATTTACTGAACAGTAATTTTCAGCTACTTCCATGCATTCTCTAACCAGAATGAAAATATTTTCAAAAGAAATTTCTGTAACTTGTCAGAATTTATCAATGGATACTCAGTCAACATTTTCCAATCTCTTTTATCATATATAAACGCATACACGCACACGCGCGGGTGTGCGTGTGCGTGTATGTTTGTGTATATAAGTATATATATGTGTGCGTGTATATGTATATATATGTGTGTATATATGTATATATGTGTGTATAAGTGTGTGTGTATGCGTGTGTGTATATATGTGTATATGTGTGTATGTGTGTGTATATGTGTGCGTATGCGTGTGCACATGTGTGCATGCATATGTGCATGCGTGTGTGTTCGCGTGCATGTGCATGCGTACATGTGTGTATACATATATGGTTTTTTTTTTCTTTTAACCTTTATTGATTTTTGAGACAGAAAGAGAGCATCAACGGGGGAGGTTCAGAGAGAAATGGAGACACAGACTCTGAAACAGGCTCCAGGCTCTGAACTGTCAGCACAGAGCCCGACGTGGGACTCGAACTCACGGACTATGAGATCATGACCTGAGCCGAAGTCGGACGTTCAACTGAGCCACCCAGACGCCCCATGTGTATTTTTTTTAATACAGGTCACTTCATTTTATCTCTGGAAGCTAGAGAATGCTAGCTTTATCTTTGGTTCCAGTTTGGGAAAACAATTTACTTAGACCAGAGGGATGCTGCACAGCACAAGTTTCTCTAGAAAACCTTTAAGGTTATTAAGCTTTCACTGGGTGACCTTAGCTCTACATGCATCTTCATCCTGAGACCGGCCTGAAGGAGCAGGACCCACATGGAACATGCTAGGTGTGTATCAGAAAGAAAAGACCAACAGATCAATCCCACAATGGTTTTGAAGCTTTGCTTAGAAGTAAAATATCATTTCTGTTCACATTTCATCAGCCAAAGTCAGTGATGAGAAAGGCAATGGAGGAGGAAATTATTTGCTCACTGGGGAAGGAGAAAATCTCTCAGGACAATAGGACAAGTGAATACAGCTTGTGTTACTCTGATAGGCCCCGTTCTTTTCCTTTATCTCCCTTCTCTCTAGCAAGTTCCAACCTGGGCTCTCTTCCTGCTCTCCTCTTATCCATACTCCCAAACTAGGTCTTCCATCATTGATGCCTATTTCCTATTCTTATTCTTCCATGACCTATGCCTCATGCATCCATTCCTAAAGAACTTGAATTTATAAGATTATTTATCAATTTAATAGCTAATAATCGTTCAGAATATAATAGTGTTCTTTACACGGACTTCAAATTATCTACACAAATAGTTTTAAGCCCTACATAAACAAGGGTATGCTAGAGATTTTACACAAAATCTACTCCCTTAAAAAGCCTATTAAACAGTTGGGCATAAAAGACCTAAAACACAAATGTTAGGTAAATTAAAATATCTAAATAGCATATATACACATATATGTATGTACATAGGTATATGTATATATGTATATATTGTTTTCCAAAACTGGAACCAAAGGCATACCTAGCATTCTCCAGAGCCATTTTCAACTTCAGAGGACCCGCTTTCTCACTTTCTATATTCAATACCAATTCCCAATTTCCTCAGGAAGGCATTTCAGAGTGGATTTGCCAAACTTCCCACTTAAGGCAACCTCAAAGTATGACAACATTTAAGGTGAACATTTAAATACTTCCAAATCCAAGGCCCCAAGACCCAAGTCTACATGGTTTATAGAGGTTTTTATGTAGAATATAAAGCATTCAAGAAAAAATACCACTATAGAGGGGCATGTGGGTGGCTCAGTTGGTTATGCATCCAACTTCAGCTCAGGTCATGATTTCATAGTTTGTGGGTTCAAGTCCCATGTCAGGCTCTGTGCTGAGAGCCCAGAGCCTGGAACCAGTTTCTGATTCTGTGTGTGTGTGTCTCTCTGCCCCTCACTCACTTGTGCTCTCTCAAAAATAAATACATGTTAAAATTTTTTAAAAAACAAGGAAAGAAAACTGCCACCACAGGTCACTGGAATTTACACACAGGTAAGTAGTAACAAAACCCAGGCCTTCTTATCCCCATCCAGCTCTCTTGCCCCTTCTACACACCAAGTTCACTATCAGGTCATAAAATTGGCATCCAAGGTACCTACCTGTCATAGTGATTCCCCAAATACCCTCCCTCTTCTCTATCCAACACACTTAGCAGACCCACATTCTTGGTCTTCCACCATAATTCACCACATTAAATCCACACAGATTGTTTAAAGGCAGCTTGGTAGGTCAACTACTGCAAATCTGCTTTGTGCCTTTGAGCTGCCGCCCAGGGAGGGAGTGGGTTCTCTGAGCTGCTTATTCCATCTCCCTTCTCCCCACAAGTTACAACATGGCCATAAATATCATTAGTATTTGAGTACAGTGGAAAATAGAAATTTTAAATGATTAAAAAAGAATCATTTAAAAAATAATTACTAACATCTTTTTATTTGAGAGGAAGAGAAATATACTGTGAATCAGTAGAAGCCTTGGCCCACAGTCTCTAAGCCTTATTTATCGGGGAGTTGTTTATCTCCCTGAGTCCTCTCTCAGAGGAAAGAATAATTATTGCTTAATTACAGAAGTGAATTTTCTCTTCCAGTTCTAAAGATGACTCATAGCCCTTTTTACACAAAGTATCTGCGGGTGGGGGGCAGTTGGGTGAGGGGGAAACTTTAATGCCAAATATCAAAGGTGTTGAAGGCTTCCATCTGGGACAGCAACATGGTACATGACTCCCCTAAATGACAACAGAGACACTGCCACGTGGCTCTAAGTCTTGTCAGCGAGTTATGTCCAAGTCCATAAGAAGTGAAGTCACAAGATGCGTCTTCAATCAGGAACCATCTTCCTGCTTCTCATGACCACAGGGGCAGAAGAAATCCCTCTAGAGGAAGTCTCTTAAGATAGCTCCAGATGAGCTATCCCATTACTGGGTTTTAACTATCCTCTGAGCAACACAGGGTCCATCCATGTATATCCGATTCTATAGTAAACTTAAGTTGTCCAAGTGGGTGATTCAATTTCTGCTTGTTCTCTGTGAGGCTGGCATTTAGGTCCCTTCTCAATCTCTAACTCCAGTAGGATCCCTCAGCCCCAACTAGCATTTGAGTCTGTCCTCTCTCCCCAGCCTCATCAGGAAGATTTATGGTTCAGCCAGCTCCACTCTAATCCTGAGTCTTTAGATTCATTGGGAAGAAATCATGGTGAGGTCACCTTCATTCATTTCCAGAGAAATGGAACAAAGACCAAAAGAAAACTCAGCAAGACACTACGCTATTTCGTGTACTACTTCCTGAACATTTCATTTGCAAGAAATACTGTTGATATATTACATTATATAGAACTTTACCTTAAGAACTTTTCTTCTCATTTAAAATGTAGACTGAGTTGGGACCTTTCCCAACCACCCAGCTATCAAGCTTCTGGAGTGGTGGCAGGGGCAGGGCAGGGCATGTGTGGGGAAAATAAAAGGAAAACCAGTGGCAGGATTCAGACCACATACAAAACTTCTTTTTGATTATGAAGTCTCAGAGTTTCATTTAACATTCCCTTTTGTGATCCATTAAGAAGGCAGATAGGGTTTTTCCTTCTGTGTGTTAAGGCAAAAACACCCACTACATGTTCAAGGGCACAAATGGTGATTTTACAGTGCTGGCAATGAAGGACTCTCAGACCAGGAGAATAAATTTATCTATCAAACACCGTACCTGATAGGGTGACCTTAGTACATTAGGTATGTATCACCTCAGGCTACAACGAGTATCGTAGCCAAAATACACATACACACACACACACACACACACACACACACACACACACACACACACACTGTATGATTACAAAGACAGAAACACTGCTAGGAAAGGTAACAGGTCATCATTAACATCTTAGTGTAAATTACTTTAAACAGATATGAAGAAAGAAGAAATTATAGAAAACCGAGCTGATAGAACAGGTTGCCTATGTGTTCATTTTATGAAGGACTGGGCCTGGCTAAAGATATATAGGCACTCTCTCCCACCAAAACCACACAACACAGGTCTTTTCCACAACATAGCCCCCATCTTGAGTTAGTCCTCATCTAATCATTAAAATCATTGGTAGCTGGAAAAAGAAAAAAAAAGTTTGCTATACCAATCTTGTGGTCTGTGGCAGGTCTAATCTTCACAACATTTTCTGAGGAGGAGAGAACAATACTCTTTCATTTTCTCCCTTGACCTATTTTAGCATATTCTGTCCCACTTAATATTTTCCTTCCTTTGCATTCTCTCTCTTCCATGTTATGCAAACGAGCTGCTGAGCTGGAGAAAATAAACCCCATTTGTCTTCCTGCCACCCTCCCTGAAGGTGGTAGAGAAACCTGAACGCCTTCATTGATCATACCTCCCACTGTGCAGATTGGCCTGCATATAGCACCCATCTCACAGAAATACGGTGTATTCAAAAAACAAAAACAAAAACACAAAACACACAAACACATAAAGGAATGTCAAACTACTCATTCCAGCCCCATCTTCCTAGGACTGCCCATTTCTTTATTCCACCTGGAACAGTTCTACCTAGACCTGTCTCAAAACATTCATGAGACCACTTCACACTTGTCCCCTCCACTACCTGATTAATGCTCACAGAAGACAGGACGGGCTGACATGTTATTTCTCTCAGTGAAGCTCAGTTTTTAAGTATTGGCTGTGAGTCACCCAGCTAGGCAGTGGCAAAAATGAGTCTAGAATTAGGTTTATGACTCCTAAACAGAATGAGAAAAGAGCACTGATTTTATCTATTTGGAAAAGCGCTTCTCATCAATAGTCTGGGGCCTACTTTCTGAGACGTTAGCTGAGTAACAACATCTGAAACAACAGCTGAGTAATGATTAGCCAATCTATGTGAATGTGACAGAGCGAGTCCACTGATTTCCAAGATGGCTACTGAAGAGAACAAGCAGTTCTTTCTTACTTTCCTACTTACTTTGCTTGTGGTCCAGAAGAATTGGTATTACCTGGGAACTTTTTAGAAGGCACATCAGGCCCACCCAGATGTACCTTACCAAAGCCTGCATTTTAACAAGACCCATGGGAGATTCATATACATCTCATAGCTTGAAAAGCCTTGACCAAGTTGCCCCTGAAAACTCTTTCCTTCTTGTTCCTAACTGCCTCGGTGAAAACGTTATTGGGCAGAGTGTTTCAAGGAACCACTTAGTGAACAGAGATTCATCCCACCATGGGTCCTGTCAGACACACCAGAAGGAGCGGTGTCTGAGCTTTGTCCTTCTGACTAATGAAGGTTATGAAACCTGCATTCAGCATTCCTCTTCCCAGGAGACACGATAGCATTTTAATAGCACAGTGTTTCAATCCAATGGTCTCCCAATGTTTTCTCTCTCTGCACTTATTTAAGTATATATTCACCTTCATGTGACTGAACCAAGAAGGTATTTGCGTATTTCAGGGACCTAATCCACTTCATTAAAGTAATGCTCTTCTAAAGATTTAATTTTGAGCCTTCTCTAATATATGCCAAAATCAGTAGTAAACTGATACACTGACACTCCTAGTAATAAGTTACAAGATGTCACATCTAGTCACAACCCACTGTGGGTCCACCCCTAAAACCTACAACTACCACCTTCATCCCTTTAAGTGTCTATTACAGTAGCTGACAGAGGAGCTATCTGGGAGCCAGGAGTGTTCTTGGCAGCAATCAAGTGACTACAGACAGGACTCAACCAACCTTTTAACTTAGGCTAGTAACTAAAGAGGAAAGACTGTCTTTATCACAGTGTTCTGGTATGGATTCAACTTGACTAACCTAGAGAAAGATTTAACAAGTAGCTGAAAGCAGTAATAGCAGGCGCATCAGATATCCCAAGCATGTAAATCTATGCAGAGCCTCAAGAGCAGGGGAAGGAGCAGTTAAAATGTTTTTCAAACAGGCTTTTTGGTTGAAATACAGGGAATATGACCATAGCTGTCTCATTAAATAAGGTTATAAGGTAGTTAAAGCTGATCTCTGAGGCCTATTTTCCTTTTACTTACTGTACTCCACTCACCCCACCTCAGGCAGTTTTTCATTCATACCTTTAATCCTTTTTTTGTTCTTTAGGTATTATATATCCAACCCCTCTCTCCTGCTGCCTCAGACCAAAACAAAACAAAACAAAAAAACTCCCAGGAAAGAAAGAAAGGTCTCATTCACTTATTTAAGTTACTGTCACTAAGGTTCTGACATTTTTAAGCTTAACCTCTAACAACTCTTCAGAACCCCTAAACTCACACCCCAGAGGCCATCCCAGTTAGCTTATGTGTGAAGCCTAGCTTATATGGGAATATGTACTCCCTAAATTTTCAGCAAAGTCGAACACTTTGTTATAAAAATCACTTTCCAACTACTATTTTTGAATCACCATTTTGGTGAGATTCTTCCTCCTGAATTTTCAGTCAACATCTTGGAATTATCTTTTTATTATAGTAAGAAAGACAAATGAAAGACAGTTACATTATGCTGAGCTCAGAGAGACAAAAATCAAGACCTATCCTATTTACAGAAAAAAAGTCAATGTGAAATTCCTAGCAATTACTTGAGGGGAAGGGTCCTAACACCAATTGTCAACTCTTTCCAGAGACATGAAGAATGTCCCTGTGGACCTCCAGAAAGCTGACTCCTGGTTCACAAAAGGTACCATTGCCTGTGCTGCCCAGTGATCAGCATCTGAATACATATAAGCAGCAGGCATCCAGCCTATTGATTTTATTGCTGAGCGTTTATTGACTGTCGAGCAAGTCCTATTTTCTTGTCATATGTGTGTTCTGATAGCAGTTACGTGTTTTTTTAAAAAAAATCCCATCTGAATATATATCCTATCTTTCCATCCAGCTCCACTCTTCAGAAACATTACCAACAGATTATGTTCATTTTTTTATTTTGCTTATCAATTTAATAGTAATCTTCCTCTCTATATTATAGGTTGAACTTACCTGTAGATGCCAGTGGCCAGGCACCTTATGATCTTTCACTGTTAAAAAAGGTGTTGTGGGACTGGTTTCTCACACACACCTTGAGAAGCGCTAAGGATTCCCTTTAGCCTAAAGCAACATCATCCTCCCTGATGCCCAGGTTTGGAACCTTCAAGGTATCCTCAATGCTGTTCCCTTTCTCATCCCTGAAATCCCATTTGTAGTCAACCCCTGATCATTTTCTTGCATTATGCCCACCTCTTCTAACTATCACCTCCTTGTTGTAGGCAGAGCTCCCTGGGAAACAGACCAAGTTGAGATTTCTGTTTGGGAAGTTGATTACGAAGTGATCTTAAGAACATCTCTTGGGGAAAACGGATTGGGCAGGTAACAGTTGAACCCTGATGTACTCATAACAAAGGCTTCAGCCAATCACGGGGTAAGCTGTGGAGCTGGGATGGCCCAATAGAGAAGACATCATTTGAGGAAAGAGGCCTTCTCACCCCAGTCTTGACCAATCATTGAATGCAGAATGACAGAGGAAGCAACTTAACCTTAGGCAAGGCATTGCCCTTCAGCAGGGCTATTTCCAGAAAGGGACCATCTGGGAGCTATCAGGAGCTGTCACTCCCAAGAACTGGGCAAACTCACTGTCTTGGTCTTTAAATCTGAGAGGCCCACTACAGAAACCATTATCATTTGTAAATTTTCCAGTCTTTGTTAGAAAAATGTTCTATGAGCTATAGGATTCTTCAAAAGAAAAAGACCCTAATTTTAATCTTTAAATTACACTGTTTTCCCACCGTTTGGGGGAACTAACATTCTTACTCCACACTGCAGACACTTGTTAACTCATTTCAAATTTAAAAGAAAAAAGCAAATAAAATGTCAAAGTATAATTTTTGCCTTAAGGATCTGTAGCTGAACAGCAGACTTATATATTTTCCAGGAGCATTCTACTGGTCAAATGTCACCAAAACAATTTCCAAGCTAACCTGCCCTCATTAGTTCTCTGAGATCTTGATTACAAATTTATAAGAAACCTGCCCCAGACAGCCAGAGAGCACCTTCAAGACAGCCATGCTGCTGGCCCTCAGCATTTCCCACTGGGAACATTAGAAACCTTGCCCATCAACCAAAATAAACAGCTCCTCTCATGAATAGACCCAATAAAGGTCCTATAAATCATAGCTGTCAAAAATGTCAGTAGCATTGCAGAAGACAGAAATCAATCCAAAATTCATTAGTTTGCCTGACAAGAGCTTAATCTCATTGTTTAATACCAACCATGGCACCTCAGGTAGAAGAGGAAGCTGCAAGAGATCATCTTGGTTTCCTGTCACAGAAACGTTTAATGTTTATGGCTCAATCTGCCCTTCAGACCATTCCCGTTCTGTGGGCAGAAACCCTCGCCCCCTGCTTGGGGTCAAGTTGCCTGTGGTAGGAGGCAGGAATCATTCTAGTATTGTTACCATTTTTCACAGATATTAGTGTTATGGTTGGGTGGTTTGCAGCCATTTCAGGTAAAAAGGACACAGAGGTTACAGTGTAAGTGAAGTGTTTCTGTACGTACATGACTCAAAGTTTAAACACAGTTTTCTCATTATCAAAAATACTCCTGCTGACCCAAGGTCAGCAGGAATACCTCCTTCCCCTTCACATAACCCCTGATATAGCAGCTCTTTTCTAACTATCTCCTTTGAGCCTGCCCTAGCTAATTTTAATCAGATTTCAAATGCATACAAATATTCAGGATTAGTAGTTATTAAGAGGTGGTAAGCAGATGCAGGAAGAGAAAGGAAGTCTAGAGATAGATGAATTGTGAGATCTCACAAATAGCCTCCTGTGCACAGGAAAAGGTCAAACTCCTTTTTCAACTCATAGAGAAACCCTGCAAACTGGTAAACACTCTGGTCAGGTTAAACCTCCCAAATGTCCCCCCAGCCAACCTACACATCCTGACATCCCTTCTCTTACCCAATCCCACTGGAATTACTTGGCTTCTTCACTACCTGTCCAATGCCTTCCTGTACATAAGTTTCTTAGAAAACCTCATTTCTATTCATATTAATGTATTCCACTAGTAATCCTCCATGTGTACCTTATGGCCCCTAATACCGTCTTGTACTGTGACTGTCTTTTCAAAAGAAAAACATGGATTCCCAAACACCTTGTTAAATACCAAAGGTGTTGAATCTGTTAGGTATTTTGACTAAGGGTGTAAAAATTTCCATTTCCCAGCTGAAGTGTTACTACCATGAGGTGAATATTTCACGCTGCGGTTTCCTTTAAAATTATGTAATATTTTACACACATTTTAGTAATGTAAAATATTTCATACAGAACCATCTACTCCAGTACCCCTAGTACATCAAAAAATCCAGAGAGTAGGAATTGTAACCCCTACCTATGAATGTTCTCCCCCATCGTCTAGTACACAGGGCTTGACAATATGTTTACTATTCACTGTTTTTAAAAATGTTGAAACTCTCAAGTTCTATAAATATCACATGACTAATAATTCTATTAGTGTCACATGACTTTAGGCTAAAAAGACACATAGTGGAAAGTCAGGGTGGCTTACCGTCACAGATTAGGGATGCAAGTTCATTTTGGATTATATTTCTTAATGATATTTGTTTAAAAAGTTTTCAAAAGGTCCAAGTCCCATACAAAATAGCCAGAACATGAAAAACAGCAGTAAGTTCAAAACTGTAAGTTATTATTTTAAATGTTAATACACTAAATTCTACAATCAAAAGACAGTGGCTGAATTGATTAAAAATACTCAAGAAAAAACAAGACCCATCTATATGTTGCCTATGAAAGATTCACTTCAGAAGTAACACACACACAAAGTTAAGATGTAGAAAAAAATATTCCATGCAAACAGAAACCAAAAGAAAGCCAGGGTAGCTATATTTACATCAGACAACACAGACTTTAAAACCAAAACTGTAGTAAGAGACAAAGGATGGTATTATATATTGATAAAGGAGTCAATCCAACAAGAGAATTTAACATTTGTATGTACTGATGCAGCCAACATATGCACACCTAAATATATAAAGTATTAAAAGAACTAAAAAGAGAACTAGACAGCAACACAGTTAAAGACTTTTTTTTTGAGCAGGCATATATTTTTTTATTTTATTTTTTTAATATATGAAGTTTATTGTCAAATTGGTTTCCATACAACACCCAGTGCTCATCCCAAAAGGAGGAGATGCCCTCCTCAATACCCATCACCCACCCTCCCTCCCTCCCACCCCCCATCAACCCTCAGTTTGTTCTCACTTTTTAAGAGTTTCTTAAGCTTTGGCTCTCTCCAACTCTAACCTTTTTTTTTTTTTCCTTCCCCTCCACCATGGGTTTCTGTTAAGTTTCTCAGGATCCACATATGAGTGAAAACATATGGTATCTGTCTTTCTCTGTATGGCTTATTTCACTTAGCATCACACTCTCCAGTTCCATCCACGTTGCTACAAAGGGCCAGATTTCATTCTTACTCATGGCCACGTAGTACTCCATTGTGTATATAAACCACAATTTCTTTATCCATTCATCAGTGGATGGACATTTAGGCTCTTTCCATAATTTGGCTATTGTTGAGAGTGCTGCTATGAACATTGGGGTACAAGTGCCCCTATGCATCAGTACTCCTGTATCCCTTGGGTAAATTCCTAGCAGTGCTATAGCTGGGTCATAGGGTAGGTCTATTTTTAATTTTCTGAGGAACCTCCACACTGTTTTCTAGAGTGGCTGCAGCAATTTGCATTCCCACCAACAGTGCAAGAGGGTTCCCCTTTCTCCACATCCTCTCCAGCATCTATAATCTCCTGATTTGTTCATTTTGGCCACTCTGACTGGCGTGAGGTGATATCTGAGTATGGTTTTGATTTGTATTTCCCTGATGAGGAGCGACGATGAGCATCTTTTCATGTGCCTGTTGGTCATCCGGATGTCTTTAGAGAAATGTCTATTCATGTTTTCTGCCCATTTCTTCACTGGGTTATTTGTTTTTCAGGTGTGGAGTTTGGTGAGCTCTTTATAGATTTTGGATACTAGCCCTTTGTCCAATATGTCATTGGCAAATATCTTTTCCCATTCCGTTGGTTGCCTTTTAGTTTTGTTGGTTGTTTCCTTTGCTGTGCAGAAGGTTTTTATCTTCATAAGGTCCCAGTAGTTCATTTTTTCTTTTAATTCCCTTGCCTTTGGGGATGTGTCGAGTAAGAAATTGCTACGGCTGAGGTCAGAGAGGTCTTTTCCTGCTTTCTCCTCTAGGGTTTTGATGATTTCCTGTCTCACATTCAGGTCCTTTATCCATTTTGAGTTTATTTTTGTGAATGGTGTGAGAAAGTGGTCTAGTTTCAATCTTCTACATGTTGCTGTCCAGTTCTCCCAGCCCCATTTGTTAAAGAGACTGTCTTTTTTCCATTGGATGTTCTTTCCTGCTTTGTCAAAGATGAGTTGGCCATACGTTTGTGGGTCTAGTTCTGGGGTTTCTATTCTATTCCATTGGTCTATGTGTCTGTTTTGGTGCCAATACCATGCTGTCTTGATGATGACAGCTTTGTAGTAGAAGCCAAAGTCTGGGATTGTGATGCCGCCTGCTTTGGTCTTCTTCAAAATTACTTGGGCTATCCGAGGTCTTTTGCGGTTCCATATGAATTTTAGGATTGCTTGTTCTAGTTTCGAGAAGAATGTTGGTGCAATTTTGATTGGGATTGCATTGAATGTGTAGATAGCTTTGGGTAGTATTGACATTTTGATAATATTTATTCTTCCAATCCATGAGCATGGAATGTTTTTCCATTTCTTTATATCTTCTTCAATTTCCTTCATAAGCTTTCTATAGTTTTCAGCATACAGATCTTTTACATCTTTGGTTAGATTTATTCCTAGGTATTTTATGCTTCTTGGTGCAATTGTAAATGGGATCAGTTTCTTTGTCTTTCTGTTGCTTCATTATTAGTGTATAAGAATGCAACTGATTTCTGTACGTTGATTTTGTATCCTGCAACTTTGCTAAATTCATGTATCAGTTCTAGCAGACTTCTGGTGGAGTCTATCGGATTTTCCATGTATAATATCATGTCATCTGCAAAAAGTGAAAGCTAAACTTCATCTTTGCCAATTTTGATGCCTTTGATTTCCTTTTGTTGTCTGATTGCTGGTGCTAGAACTTCCAAAACTATGTTAAACAACAGCGGTGAGAGTGGACATCCCTGTCGTGTTCCTGATCTCAGGGAAAAAGCTCTCAGTTTTTCCCCGTTGAGGATGATGTTAGCTGTAGGCTTTTCATAAATGGCTTTTATGATCTTTAAGTATGTTCCTTCTATCCCGACTTTCTCAAGGGTTTTAAGAAACGTTGCTGAATTTGTCAAATGCCTTTTCTCCATCAATTGACAGGATCATATGGTTCTTATCTTTTCTTTTATTAACATGATGTATCACGTTGATTGATTTGCAAATGTTGAACCAGCCCTGCATCCCAGGAATGAATCCCACTTCATCATGGTGAATAATTCTTTTTATATGCCGTTGAATTCGATTTGCTAGTATCTTATTGAGAATTTTTGCATCCATATTCATCAGGGATATTGGCCTGTAGTTCTCTTTTTTTACTGGGTCTCTGTCTGGTTTAGGAATCAAAGTAATGCAGGCTTCATAGAATGACTCTGGAAGTTTTCCTCCCCTTTCTATTTTTTGGAATAGCTTGAGAAGGATAGGTATTATCTCTGCTTTAAACGTCTGGTAGAACTCCCCTGGGAAGCCATCTGGTCCTGGACTCTTACTTGTTGGGAGATTTTTGATGACTGATTCAATTTCTTCGCTGGCTATGGGTCTGTTCAAGCTTTCTATTTCCTCCTGATTGAGTTTTGGAAGCGTGTGGGTGTTTAGGAATTTGTCTGTTTCTTCCAGGGAGTCCAGTTTGTTGGCATATAATTTTTCATAGTATTCCCTGATAATTGCTTGTATCTCTGAGGGATTGGTTGTAATCATTCCATTTTCATTCATGATTTTATCTATTTGGGTCATCTCCCTTTTCTTTTTGAGAAGCCTGGCTAGAGGTTTGTCAATTTTGTTTATATTTTCAAAAAACCAACTCTTGGTTTCGTTGATCTGCTCTACAGTTTTTTTAGATTCTATATGGTTTATTTCTGCTCTGATCTTTGTTATTTCTCTTCTTCTGCTGGGTTTAGGCTGTCTTTGCTGTTCTGCTTCTATTTCCTTTAGGTGTGCTGTTAGATTTTGTATTTGGGATTTTTCTTGTTTCTTGAGATAGGCCTGGATTGCAATGTATTTTCCTCTCGGGACTGCCTTCGCTGCATCCCAAAGCATTGGGATTGTTGTATTTTCATTTTCATTTGTTTCCATATATTTTTAAATTTCTTCTCTAATTGCCTGGTTGACCCATTCATTCTTTAGTAGGGTGTTCTTCAACCTCCATGCTTTTGGAGGTTTTCCAGACTTTTTCCTGTGGTTGATTTCAAGCTTCATAGCATTGTGGTCTGAAAGTGTGCATGGAATGATTTCAATTCTTGTATACTTATGAAGGGCTGTTTTGTGACCCAGTATGTGATCTATCTTGGAGAATGTTCCATGTGCACTTAAGAAGAAAGTATATTCTGTTGCTTTGGGATGCAGAGTTCTAAATATATCTGTCAAGTCCATCTGATCCAGTGTATCATTCAGGGCCCTTGTTTCTTTATTGACCGTGTGTCTAGATGATCTATCCATTTCTGTAAGTGGAGTGTTAAAGTCCCCTGCAATTACCACATTCTTATCAATAAGGTTGCTTATGTTTGTGAGTAATTGTTTTATGTATTTGGGGGCTCCTGTATTCGGTGCATAGACATTTATAATTGTTAGCTCTTCCTGATGGATAGACCCTGTGATTATTATATAATGCCCTTCTTCATCTCTTGTTACAGCCTTTAAAGTCTAGTTTGTCTGATAGAAGTATGGCTACTCCAGCTTTCTTTTGACTTCCAGTGGCATGATAAATAGTTCTCCATCCCCTCACTCTCAATCTGAAGGTATCCTCAGGTCTAAAATGAGTCTCTTGTAGACAGCAAATAGATGGGTCTTGTTTTTCTTTTTATCCATTCTGATACCCTATGTCTTTCAGTTGGCGCATTTAGTCCATTTACATTCAGTGTTATTATAGAAAGATAGGGGTTTAGAGTCATTGTGATGTCCGTAGGTTTCATGCTTGTAGCGATGTCTCTGGTACTTTGTCTCACAGGATCCCCCTTAGGATCTCTTGTAGGGCTGGTTTAGTGGTTACGAATTCCTTCAGTTTTTGTTTGTTTGGCAAGAGCTTTATTTCTCCTTCTATTCTAAATGACAGACTTGCTGAATAAAGGACTCTCGGCTGCATAGTTTTTCTGTTCATCACATTGAAGATCTCCTGCCATTCCTTTCTGGCCTGCCAAGTTTCAGTAGAGAGATCGGTCATGAGTCTTATAGGTCTCCCTTTATATGTTAGAGCACGTTTATCTCTAGCTGCTTTCAGAATTTTCTCTTTATCCTTGTATTTTGCCAGTTTCACTATGATATGTTGTGCAGAAGATCGATTCAAGTTACGTCTGAAGGGAGTTCTCTGTGCCTCTTGGATTTCAATGCCTTTTTCCTTCCCCAGATCAGTGAAGTTCTCAGCTATTATTTCTTCAAGTACACCTTCAGCACCTTTCCCTCTCTCTTCCTCCTCTGGAATACCAATTATGCATAGATTATTTCTCTTTAGTGCCTCACTTAGTTCTCTATTTTTCCCCCTCATACTCCTGGAATTTATTTCTCTTTTTCTCAGCTTCTTCTTTTTCCATAATTTTATCTTCTAGGTCACCTATTCTCTCCTTTGCCTCTTTATTCTGAGCCGTGGTTGTCTCCATTTTATTTTGCAGTTCATTGATCGCATTTTTTAGCTCCTCCTGGCTGTTCCTTAGTCCCTTGATCTCTGTAGCAAGAGATTCTCTGCTGCCCTTTATACTGTTTTCAAGCCCAGCGATTAATTTTATGACTATTATTCTAAATTCACTTTCTGTTACATTGTTTAAATCGTTTTTGATCAGTTCATTAGCTGTTGTTATTTCCTGGACATTTTTCTGAGGGGAATTCTTCCGTTTGGTCATTTTGGATAGTCCCTGGAGTGGTGCGGGACTGCAGGGCACTTCCCCTGTGCTGTCTTGAGTAACATGCATTGGTGGGTGGGGCCGCAGTCAAACCTGATGTCTGCCCCCAGCCCACTGCTGGGGCCACAGTCAGACTGGTGTGTACCTTCTCTTTCCCTCTCCTAGGGGCAGGATTCACTGTGGGGTGGCATGGCCCGTCTGGGCTACTTGCACACTGCCAGGCTTGTGGTGCTGGGGATCTGGCATATTAGCTGGGGTGGATTGGCAGGGTGCACAGGGGCGGGAGGGGCAGGCGTAGCTCACTTTTCCTTCAGATATCTGCTTCGGCAGGGGCCCTGCGGCACCGGGAGGGAGTCAGATCCACTGGAGGGATGGATCCGCAGAAGCACAGCGTTGGGTGTTTGCGTGGTGCAAGCAAGTTCCCTAGCAGGAACCGGTTCCCTTTGGGATTTTGGCTGGGGGATGGGTGAGGGAGATGGCACTGGTGAGCGCCTTTGTTCCCTGCCAAGCTGAGCTCTGTTGTCCGGGGCTCAACAACTCTCCCTCCCGTTGTCCTCCAGCCTTCCCGTTCTCTGAGCAGAGCTGTTAGCTTATAACCTTTCAGATGTCAAGTCCCACTTGCTGTCCAAACACACTCCATCCAGCCTCTCCCCTTTTGCAAGCCAGAATCGGGGGCTCTGCTTGGCCAGCGGGCCGCCCCTCCGCCCTGGCTCCCTCCCACCAGTCCCTGTAGCGCGCACCACCTCGCCGCCCTTCCTACCCTCTTCCGTGGGCCTCTCATCTGTGCTTGGCTCCAGAGACTCCATTCTGCTAGTCTTCTTGCGGTTTTCTGGGTTATTCAGGCAGGTGTAGGTGGAATCTAAGTGATCAGCAGGATGCGCGGTGAGCCCAGTGCCCTCCTACGCCACCATCTTCCCAGGATTCCCACAGTTAAAGACTTCAATATCCCACTTGCATTAATGGATAAATCATCCAGACAAGAAAAAAAATGTTAACAGAAAAACATCAGCTTTAAACACATTAGACCACATGGGCTTAACAGATATACATAGAACATTCTATTTAAAAGTAACATAATACACATTCTTCTCAAGCACACATGAAACATTTTCCAGGACTGTTCATATGTTAGGCCATTAAACAAGTTTTAATAAATTAAAAACTGAAATCACATCCAACATATTTTTCAACCAGAATACTAAAGATCATAAAAAACAATTCTACGGCAGTAAATGTGACATTCTAGAAGAAACAGATAAATTCCTAGAAACATACAAGCTACCAAGGCTGAATCAAAGATTCAGGTAAACTGAACAGACTGATTACTAGTAAGGAGATTTAATGACTAATCAAAAAACTTCTAACTAAAGTCCAGTACAAGACAGTTTTATTGAATTCTACCAAACATCCAAATTAGAATTCCAACCATTCTCAAACTCTTTCAAAACACAGAAAATGAACAAACACTTTCAAAGTCATTTCAAAGCCAGAATTACCAGATATCAAAATCTGACAAGGATGCCACATCAAAGAAAAATTACAGGCCACTATCCCTGTACACAGAGAAGTGTACACACAGGGATGATCAACAGACAAAAATCTTCAAAATACTAGCAAACTAAACTGAACAAAACATTAAAAGAATCATGCAACATGATCAAATGGGATCTAGTCCAGAGATGCAAGGATGGTTCAATATCCACAAATCCATCAGCTTGATACACAACCACAACAAAATTAGAGTAAAAAATCATGATAATCTCAGTAGGTACAGAAAAAGGATTTAACAAAATTCAAATTTATTTATAATAAAAATTCTCAACAAAGTGGTTTTTAAAAGCATATATATTTATATTTATATATATAAACAATAAAGGCCATATATGACAAGCTCACAACATCAGACTCCGTAGTGAAAAGCTGAAAGCCTTTTTCTCCAAAATCATGAAAAAGGCAAGGTCTACTCTTACCACTTTTACTCAACCTACTATTCAAGTACTAGCCAGACAGTCAGGAAAAAAGAAACGACAGGCATCCAAATTCAAAAGGAATCCTGTAACTATTTGCATATGATGTTTTATTTCTTATTTTTATTTTTTTTTAATTTATTTATTTTTAAGACAGAGAGACACAGTGTAGGTGAGAGAGGAGCAGAGAGAGAGAGACACAGAATCCAAAGCAGGCTCCAGGCTCTGAGCTATCAGCATGAAGCCCAACACAGGGCTCAAACTTGCGAATCAGGAGATCATGACCTGAGCTTAAGTGGGAAGCTTAACCAACTGAGCCACCCAGGCACCCTGCATATGACGTATCTTATATAGAAAATGTTGAAGACTCCACTGAGAGTCTAGAATCAATGAATTTGTCAAGTTGCGGGATACAAAAATCAACTTATGAAAATTTCTTGTGTTTCTACACCCTAAAAAACTATCAGAAATTAACAAACCCACTTACAATTCTATTAAAAGTTTCTTAGGGGGCGCCTGGGTGGCTCAGTCGGTTAAGTGTCTGACTTCGGCTCAGGTCATGATCTCACAGTTTGTGAGTTCGAGCCCCATGTCAGACTCTGTGCTGACAGCTCAGAGCCTGCTTCAGATTCTGTGTGTGTGTGTGTGTGTGTGTGTGTGTGTGTGTGTGTGTGTGTCTCTGCCCCTCCCCAGCTCAAACTTTGTGTGTCTCTCTCTCAAAAATAAAGAAACATTAAAAAAAAATTTTAACTGCTTAGGTATAAAATAACCAAGGATGTGAAAAACATGTACACTGAAAATTAATGGAAGAAACTGAAGACCAATAAAAGGCAAGATATTTCACCTAAGGGATATTATTAGAATGTTCAACCCAAAGCAAACTACAGATTCCATGCAATCCTTATCAAAATCCCAATGGGATTTTTCACACAACTAAAACAATCCTAAAATTTGTCTGGAAACAATAAAGACCCTAATAGGCAAAGCAATTTTTGAGAAAGAACAAAACTGGAGCCACTATATCCCCTTGATTTCAAACCAATGACCAAGCTGTATTAATCAAAACAATGTGGTATGCATAGAAACAGACACAAGATCAATGGAAGAGAATAGAATCCAGAAATAAACACACATATATATGGTTAATTTAGGGCAAAGGAGGCAAGAATATACAATGGGAAAAGGACAGTCTATTCAATAAATGTTTGGAAAACCAGGCTAACACATGAAAGAATGAAACTGGAAACCACTAACTTATGCCATACACAATATTAACTCAAAATGGATTAAAAGCTTGTACTTTAAACTGAAACCTTAACACTCCTGAAAGAAATCCTCAGTATCAGTCTTGGGAATGATTTTTTTCTCTAACACCAAAAGGCAACATAAGCAAAAATAAATAAGACTACATCAGACTAAAAGGCTGCACAAAGGAAACTATCAACAAAGAAAAGGCAACCTATTTATTGAAGGTTGTATCAAGAACCTGTATCAAGAACTCATATAGCTCTTTAGCAAAAAGCTATCAATAAATGGATGGAGATCTGAATAGATGTTTTTCCAAGAATAAATACAGATGGCCAACAGGTACACTAAAATCATGTACTAATCATCAGGGAAACGCAAATCAAAACCCCAATGAGTGATCTCCTCAGTTATTGAAATGGCTATTATCCAAAAGATAAGAAGTCAGTATTGATGAGGATGTGGAGAAAGGGGAATCCCTCATGCAGTGTTTTAAGGATAAATAATACCAAGGGATGGACTGAAAGTGTTACACAGTAACCTGGGTAAGCAAAGAGTATTAGGAAAGTCCCACTTCTCAAAGTATCAGTCTTGTGGACTTCATCACTAGAAGTATCATTTTGACTAATGGGTCATCTTATTTGAAGAAAAAACATTCCTAAAAGGTTAAATACAATTCACTCATTATGTGAATTCAAGTAACAAATTTTCCAAGTTTTTCTGCTAACAACTAGCAAGGACCACCTATAGTACTATTCTATTGCTGTATTAGAGTTCTATCACTGCTGTAACTGACCGCAATTTAGCAACTTAAAACACCTGTGTCTTATTCAGCAGCTTTACTGCTCTGGGTTTCACAAGGCTGAAATCAAAGGGTCCATACTGGAGGCTCTATGGATGAAACTTCTTCTGAGTTCAGGTTGTAGGCAAAATTCCATGCATTTTTATAGGACTGAAGTCCTGTTTCCTTGCTAGCAGTCAACTAGGAGTTGTACTCAGCTTCTAGAAGCTGCCCCCATTTCTTGACTTGTGGGCCTTTTCCTCGCCCACAAGGTCAGCAACCCTGGGTTGAATCTTTCTCATGGGTTGAGTCTCTCTGATCTCCCCTTCTGATAAACCTCTAGGATTTCCTACACACATGGTCTCTGCTGGGAGACTCTTGCAATCTCATTGAGCTCACCCAAGAAACCCAGGATAATTTCTGTATCTTAAAGTCTGATTCTTAATTCTATATACAAAGTCCCTTCATAGCAGTGCCTACCTTAGGGTTTAATTAACAAAGGATGTCAACACTGGAATTCTCGATTCCACAATTAAGGAAGCTGGGATTAGAGATCAACTGGTTCTTGGGAAGACCTGGTGATACAGTTGGACAACTTTAGGTAAGGGATCTATGGATATGACAACAGGTCAATTTTAAAAATTTGGTTTTTGAATGTTTTATTTATTTTGAGAGCAAGCGAGCATAAGCAGGGGAGGGGCAGAGACAAGGACAGCGAGAATTTCAAGCAGGCTCTGCACGGTCAGCACAGAGCCCCCCATGGGGCTCAACCTCATGAACTGTGAGATTATGACCTGAGCTGAAACCAAGAGTCAGACACTTGACCAACTGAGCCACTCAGGTGCCATGGACAATAGGTCAATTTTAAAGAGTAATAAACTCCAATCAAAATAATCTAAATACTCAAGCATGCTTTGTTTGTTTATGTTATACCTCTAAAAATTAAGGTGCCATAGGGGCACCTGGGTGGCTCAGTCAGTTAAGCATCCGACTTTTGCTCAGGTCATAATCTCACCATTTGTGAGTTCGAGCCCTGTGCTGGGCTCTATGCCAACAGCTTGGAGCCTGGGGCCTGCTTCAGATTCTGTCTCCCTCTCTCTCTGTCCCTCCTCCACTCACACTGTCTCTCTCTCAAAAGTAAATATTAAAAAAAAAATTAAGTTAAGGTGCCGTAATTATTTATATTCTTTCTACTAAATTTTCCTAACATAATGACACTTCCTTTTACAATTCTTTGGTTTTATCAACTCTTTACCAATGTCCTTGGAAACTACATAAATTTTACTGATGATTTTACCCCTCCTTGAAAGAATCCTATTGCCATTGTAAAATCTGAGAATGTGAACTTAGGAGGATCAAGTCATTTAACACAACTTCTCCCATCCATACACCAACTGGTTGTGGAGTCACACCCAGCATTTGACAACCCTGCCAGATGGTCTTCCAGCCTGTGTCTCAACACTTCACTGAAGAGGAACTTCCTACTTCATCAAGCAGCAGTCCCATTGTTGGACAGTTCTAATTAGAAAATTCTTTAGTAATTTCCAACCTTTAGTTTTCAAAGCCACATATGACTGTTACTAACATGATGATCCTTCAAAGGAGAGATCGTGGTGATCAGATCTCTCCTCACCAGTCCTATGTTTGCTAAATATAGGACTAAACAGCTAAATTTTATCTAAATTTTATCTAAACAGCTAAATTTTATCTTCTTAGAGGGCACTTCCCTCCCCACCCCCTCCACCCCACACACACATTCCTCTCCATAAATAGCTACTAAAATACACCCCCTTCTGTCACACAGTACCTAGAGTTTAAAAAAAGAGAAAGACAACTTCAGATGTCATCTACAATAAAGGTTTACCACAAAATCCTAAATCATCAACTAATAGTACTTACACTCCTTTATACCACACAAATTTTTTAATCTTTTACTTCTCTTCTGAATTAACTTTGCCTGTTTTTCTACATATTAGTCATCCATCATCCAAAGGGATTGTAAATATACACAACCTAATTAAAATATGAAAATGATGAAGGCACTTTAAGTGAAGGTCCCCGATTTCCCTTTAAATTCATTATTCCTGAAGCTGCAATTTCCAACTGAACCACACAATTTTTTAAGTTGCAAAAAAAGAGGAAAATACAACAGAAATAATCATGCTGCTCATTGGTGAGTCATCTTCGAAATATTTTCCACCATTGGCTGGCTAATTATCTTACTGAATTGGGTTTTTATGCCTGAAGGAGATAGTAATTAAAAGTTGTACAATTTAAATAGATCAGAAGCTTCACAGAAAAATGTACCTTTTCCTTATTATTCTGCTGATGTTCTGTTCATGGGTTTCTTTTTTTTTTTTTTCTTTCCTTTTTGGTCTTTAAGTCAATTAGACATGCACACTTCTTACACTCATTCCAGGAAGACTAATTTAATTTCGTCATGGCAAGATGCAAAAAGAAAACATGCAGGAACATCATCTTTGCCCATACTCATTCTCATCTCTCCAGATCTGTGCTTGCATTGTCCTATTTTACACAAAAATTCTGACCCCTCTTACCCTGCCACACACAGAGTGCCAATCCTACTTCCTAACACACATCTTTCCTCCCCACCAGTCGATACTACTTCCCTTGTGGAGAGGTCTCAAGCAATGATTTAGTAAAAGTCATTCTAAGAGGGAAGAATGAGACAGGAGACTAAAGTACCTTGAAGTTTCAGGGGATGAGTTTTACCAGCTGATGGTGGGGGAAACTGTTTGGACTTACTGAGTTTTTGAGGTAAAGAGGCACCGCTTTAGAATCACAGACTGGAGTTCTAGTCCTATCTCCATTTTGAGCCTAATTTCCTCATGATACATACTATCATAGGCAATATAAAAAGGTCATGTGTATAAAAATCTTGGCACGCTTCCCTGGTACTTAATTCTCAGCATTTTTATTCCTTACCATTATTATCAATCACAAAAGAAATGCTACCTCATGCAGTCTCAGATTAGGTTTCACGCTTTCCTGCATGGTTGTGTCTCTGCTTATGTAAGTAAGTCTAGAAAATCTCAGGTGTTTTTAGAAGACATTTTATGTTCTGGTTTTAGGAGGTCTACTTATTTTGAGAAAGAAGGCCGCAGTACAGGAGAAATAGTTGCAAAAGCCAGTAGAGAACCAATCAATTCAGGCAATTTCCAAATGCCCTTCAAAGTTCAGAGGACAGTGGCCTAGGCTGCACAGGGGTCAGGGATGAAGGACCGCTCCTTCAGTTCCTTCTTTCCAATTTTGGAAAGCTGGGTGCTGTGCACAGTATAGGTGGGTCCCTGGCAATGGAATATAGTAACATGGCTGTGTTAAACTGATAAACAAGGAGGCCATTGGGTTCATGTGGCTCTAATGCCCTGACAGACTTTGTAAACCAACCAAAATTTCAGTCTGTAAAAGCCTCAAGGTTACAAAGTCGAAATGCTAAGGATGACCGATCAGAGCCAACTAGGCTTCAAGTTATAGCCAATCAATAATTTTCTTACTTTGCTTCCACCTCTTATCTGCAAAAGTCTCTCCCTGAGCTCTTGTTAGGAAAGCCCTCCTAAGTACTTCTGGGTTTGGTACTGCCGAATTGGAATCGATTTTTGCCCAAATAAATTCTTAAAATTAACAGGTCTTACTTTTAATATAATGTAGAGGTGCAAGTCTTTTGAAAAACTGTATTATCAGTGCGGGGGGGGGGGGGGGGAACAAACCAACTACAGCTTATCTTTCTCCTTCTCTAGCCCTTATTTCCCTGTTTCTTCCTTCACAGGAAGGACTGGTCTCAGAACAGAATTCACATGTTACTGCTTTCTTAAGCCACCTAACATTTAGAAACAACATTTTTCAAATGCAAGGTAAACCAGGTTTTTAAAAATTTTTTTTACATTTATTCATTTTTGAGAGACATAGAGCCCAAGTGGGAGAGAGGCAGAGAGAGAGGGAGACACAGAATCTGAAGCAGGCTCCAGGCTCTGAGCCGTCAGCACAGAGCCCGACATGGGGCTCGAACTCATGAACCGCAAGATCATCACCTGAGCTGAAGTCGGATGCTTAACCGACTGAGCCACCCAGGCACCCCCAGTTTTTTGGGTTTTTTTTTCAAGTTTTTAAGTAATCTACACCAGACATGGGGCTTGAACTCACAACCTCAAGACCAAGAGTCATATGCTCCTCTGAGCCAGCCAGGCATCCCTCAAGGGAAACACACACACACACACACACACACACACACACACACACACACACAGTTAGAAAACAGCTCTAATGTCCTAACATTTATACATAAGTTTTCAGGTAAGAGATTCCACTTCTTATTTTACTGCTTCAACACTTATGTTAAAACCAGGTGTATGCAAAAAAAATTTTATGAGTAACAAGCTTGTTACTTGTTTGACTTTTCTGCATTTTATTCAACAGATTCTCTGGTTGTTCTGCTAATGCAGGTATAGCTGTTATGCTAATACTGAAAAAATTAAATAAAATACTTGCCAGGAATAAAAACAGTATTTCCCTTGTTTTTCTTATCCTAAGTTTATCCTTAATAAAATTGCTCTTGAAACATCTATCTCCCCTCGAGTGCCTGAGGCGATGAAGTCTGATGTTATAGCAGCCAAGCACTACATATTTTTCAGCCGGCCTTGGCTCTACCCTGTGATCTGACAGGAATGGAGACTCTTCCTACAAGTCACCTGGGAATATTGCCTTATGGAGACAAATGTAACAGAGCCTCTTCCACTTTGCACAATGCAACAGGAGGCTCCCGGGATGCTAAGCAGAGTGCATTACAAATTTAGTCTGAACTGTCCCCCATCATCTTCACTTATAATGCAATATCCCTGTGGCTTTACCTTGTAATATATGTTTGAGAGCACAATTCAGCATTTTAAGTGTTTAACAAGTTTAACAATGCTATTAGAAATCTAAATAGAAGCCATGGGAGAGAAAAAACAGGATCTAAAAGCAGGGGGCAATGGAATAATTCCAAACCAGACCTTAAATGATACATCCACTTTAAGACAGAAAGCCTTCTCAGGCTCAGACTGTAAAACGGGAAAGGAGTTTTCAGCTTCTCTCTTCCATCCCTGTTCTATCATTTCATGCCATACTCTTACCGTGGAGCACACAATTTTCTTTTGTTGAATAGACTCTACTTTTCCTTGGCACAAATGAAGTGATAACCTACTCACACTGGAATCCAATCCTTCCAGACCACACCCTTGACAGGGTGTTCAATTTTACAAGAGGATAGGAGAGGGCAGTGGATTTAAGCCAGAAATGACCACAATTATATAGTAACCTGGAGAGGGGCTCTGAACTCTAAGTTTTCCATGACTTTCACATCACAGATGCAACTCTATTGTTTCCCGAAATCACACAATCCTCATTCCTATTGTTCATGGTAGGCCACTGGAATTCTCAGCGTTTATTTTCCCTATTTACAGTTTGAACCAAACCCTTAAGTTAGTTGATGCCTAATATTATAAGTTTTTTTGCAGGTCTGAAGTACGTAAGTGGTTTCCTGCATTGAACAGCCCAAAATGGGGGTCTGGGGGAGGGAGTAGAAATGAGTTTTCCTCATTCATCATGGAACATCTCAAAGAATCCTCTTCCTGAACAGGCTTTTCTATTGTGACTAGAGGTGGAAACAGGGTTGAAGATTGGCCAGAACCTCTACTGACCTCTAAGGCATAACCATAAAGCATGTTTTCCTTTTTAATAAAGCCCTAAAATAAACTTTAAAACATTTACTCTTCTTCAAGGTGGTTTCAGGGTCAAAGGCTCTATGAGGCAAGTCAATTTTATCAGATGATTTTACTTTAATTTAAAAGGAGTCACACGTTTTCCCCAAGGCCTGTGAGAAGTTCTCCAATAAAACGTTTAATGTTTAAAGAAAACCAGTGATGGTCTAACTGGTTCCTAAGTAAAGACATTGCTGTATCTACTGAAACTTCCTATAAACCCTCTACTGAAGCCCTCATCAGGAGACATAGGTAACTGACCTAGGACTTTTTTTTCTTTTAATTTTTATTTACGTCTATTTTTGAGGAGAGACAGAGCACAAGCAGGGGAGGGACAGAGAGAGACAGGGAGACACAGAATTTGAAGCAGGCTCCAGACTGAGCTGTCAGCACAGAGCCCGACACGGGGCTCAAACTCACTAACCATGGATCATGACCTGAGCTGAAGTCAGATGTTTAACCAACAGACCCACCCAGGCACTCATGACCTAGGACTTTCTACCTCAGTCCCCTGTTGTACTTGTTGATTCCTTTTCTAAGTGGCTTAACCCAAAAGCAAAACACCTGAGGGAGCAACACTGATGTTCATAAAAACATCCTTATTAATATAGAAAACCTAATTAGAAAAATAAGCACAAGGAAAAAAGAATCCTGTTTAATAAAGGGCTGCTATTGATAAAGGTATAATGAGATACTGGTCATCACAAGTGAGCAGAATTAATCAAATCAAGCAATAATTAATCAAGTCAAGCAAATGAAGGAAGCTGTCTGATACAAATATTTCTTGCTCCAGTCAGGAGGAGCTTGGCAATTCAAAAGAGAACCATTACTTCCACCCAGCAACTCTATTAGAGGCTCCTTTTGAAATTACACTTAAGAAAAAATTGAAGGAACACAAGGTCAAAAAACTGTTAAGTGACCTACATATTTCAGGTCAGAAACTGGGGAAAGGTCCAGGTTAATGACTGATTGTGAAGCAAGCAGCAAAGTGATGACTTACTTCTCGGGTTTCATGGTCCAGCATTTAATTCCTTACTTTTAGGACAATAATTTTTTTCAAGACTAAGATGTTCTCAAAGTTTTTTCCTTTTCCAAAATTCCTGTAATGCCCAATCCCCTCTGAAACATTTCATACAGGTGTTTACAGAAGAAACTGCACATTCTCCTCCATTAAAATGCATAATTTTGAATTTTCTATTCCATCTAGGTAATTCTAATGGACCCATCTAAGTACTCTGAAGAATGTAAAAGAAACATAGGACAGAGTCCCCCAACTTTAAGCTTATGACTTAGTTGGAAATAAACATCAGCAAATTTCACAACAAAGGAAAGTCAATGCTTTCCACAGGCTGCCCAAGGAAATATGTCACCCTTCCAGGTACCCTCCAGCCTTTCTCATCCCTGTTCATCTGGCCTCATTTTCCTCATCTTCAACATCCACAGCTTTCAAAGTGAAGCCAAGTTTGGCAACATGGGTCTTAAGAAAAATTATCCACAGCTTGTTAAGAAAAACAATTAAAAGTCATTATTATATGAGAGTACTAATAGGTCTTCTCCCAAATTATTTGATTCTCAATTATGATGCACGTGTTTTGATGTAAAACATCATTTTTTTCCTGTAAAAAGTTATTTCAACCAAAGGGTCATTTCCTAGGTGGGGGAAAGGCATGTCTCTATTGAAAACCTGTGTAGAGTGGACCCCTTTCTTTTGTGGCCCACTAGATAGTGTATTTCTGGGAGAGCACACAATGACCCTATCTGTAGCCCTAACATTCAAACACATTTTTGTGTTTGAGGCACAGTCTCTAAGTCCTAGTAATCCACAGCTCAGTTCTATGCTTTTCCTAATGATTTTACTGGGTACTCTCTTGATTTCATGTCGCCTTCTTTAACAGCAAATTCCATTAAAGTTTGCACACTTGTCTGAAACCCCAGGGAGTGGCTAAAACCACAGTGGCTAGTCTAGATCCTTCTAGCCCTTCATTCCTGTACCCAGCATCTCATCTTTGTACTTTGATGTTGGTAGGAGCCCCCTAATTTAAGAAAAATTTTCAAAATGACTCCAAATGCAGTATGGTTTGCTAACAGATTCTGTTTCTGTTCTGCACCGATCAGACTACATGTGAACATAGCGTAACTCCACCTCGTCCGGCGCACCAATGTTGAGACCACTTTTATTCATTTCAGTTATGAAGTATTTATTCATCAACCATATGCCAGGCACTTAACCAGGCTCTGGAAATTTGAGGGTGAGCAGGATTAAGCTGTTTCCATTACTGAGCTTACAGTCCAGTTAGGAAAATGATCATTTTCTTAGTAAGTATACCACAGGATCAGAGAACAGAGTACAGAGTACTTTTTACTGGTGGGTTTGGTCCCTGGAGGACAGTCAACCCAGGCCTTTCCCAACCTCCATGAGCATTCCATGACACCAGGTTTCCTCCTCCTTTCCCTCAGCTGTCTTACTGACATATTTCCCACATTACCTCTCACCTGAGTCACTTTACTAAATTACAGAGAGTACAGAAGGAAAATGTAATGTGCATTCACTTCATACCCTCTTCCCTTGGGATATTCAAGACATATATACAATTTCCTCCTGTAAAGTAAAAAATTCCTCTTATATAAAGGCAGAGTTAATGATCCAACATCCAGATCTTAAGACTTCAGCAACCACAGTATGCCAACCACTGTGCCAAGAGACTCATGATCTGTATTTGTAGGACACACACTTTGAGTTAAGACACATCTATAGTCGAACAGCTCCATACTCCCTTCCCAGGGCAATTTGGGATCAAAAGGCTTCTTGAGAAAGCAAGAGAAAGGAACAGAATTTGTGGCCCATTAAGAGAATAAAGTTAACAATTTGGGGTCAAACTGCTGACTCAGGTTTTGGTAATATGTTCTAACGTATTTATACTAATAAATCAGTGAGCTACAAAACTTAACCAGGGATAAAGTCAGGCTGAGCACACACAAAATGTTTTTCAGATTGAGTTCGAGTCATTAAAAGCAGAAATCGAGAAGCAATCCTTGACACTTTCCTCTTACCCCAGATCCTGTCACCAAACCCTCTTAATTTTTCTTCTTGATAGATCTCTCCATCTCCAAGGCTACCGTTCCAGTTCAAGATACCTTCCCCTTACCTCTCACCTGGATCACTCAATCAATTACCAAATTCCAAGGAAAACCTGCTTGGGCCTCTCCTGTCTGCTTTCCCAAATCCATGTAAGACATGGCACCACCTACCTAAAATCCTACAAGGCCTTTTCAATGTTGTGAGGCAAAGACCACAATACTTAGCATGGCCTGCAAGGTTTTCTGTCTGGCACCTGCCTGTTTTTTCCCCCCATCTCACATTTCCCCACCTGCCAGCCCTATCAAGTTAGGGTTTTTGTTCTTGACCTTAAAGAACCATGTCCCTGCCCTTCCAAGTCCTTGGATTGAGGAGTTACTCTGTATTATTTTCACTCACCATAACCTAATATGGTGTCTGGCATCTACTAGGTGTTTATTAAACGTTTCATCAGTGAATCATGGAATATGCCCAATGAAGTAACAGACCTGATGACTTTACTGCTTTCTATTCTTTTCCTTTCTATAAAATACATTAAACATTTCTGAATGTCTTTGACAACTAAGACTTTTGTTCTATAGGCACACCATAACTATCTAGGAAGACTGATTTCACAAGCTAACATGATATATACACCCACATTTCATGAAGTGAAAGTGTTTTGAACACAGAATAGTCTTGCTATATTCTAAAACTTGTTTTTACAAGTTGTCAATTCACCTGAGAAGCATAATAAAGTATCCACTGACATTAATTGTCAAGTAGTTGAGTTCAATAAAAATCTTTATCCAGTCTACAAAAATACACAAGTAACCAACCTGGTGATTGGTGCACCTCTGAATTAAATAATTGAAAGATTTTTTGGTGTCAAGTAGAGAAAGACACCCAGACTTTCCTAAGTAATGGGTCATCCCTAAATTGGGCAACAGCAAATAAGTGTATTTCCAGTTCTATGAATCAAGTCCATTTATTGACCTAAGACGTTGACAGAGTGTCAATAAAGCATGGTGAGAAAGTGTTACACAACTCTGCCTTGTGACACCTCAAAAACTTCAGGCCTTACAAAGTTTTGTTTTTATTAATATGCAAACTGTTTATCATTTTTAAATCGTCTTTAAGCCCTCATCCAGTAATTAAATTCTACCATTCCTCTGTTCCTCAAACTAGGATGAATAGCTGTCCAGCCTTTTCTCTCTTCCTCCAACAGGTCTCTTTTCACTTCTGTTCCAACCACAGCAGCTATTAATCCTTTTCTCCTGCTTGGAGAGCAGGAATCTAAAGACCTTGTTGTTTTGGGAGAAGTTAAAATTAGTGGAAGTGAAATTTGTGAAGACAAAAATTTATGGAACATGTGACAGCCTTTTTCAAATGTCTCAATCCTAAAATGGGAAATGCACTTAAGGATATCCCAGCAACTGCAGAAGCTTCTGCTCATGAAACTGAGACTTTGTTTCTCACTATAATATGTAAAAATCTGTGGGAAGAGAGGAAAACACACTAGTTGACAAGTTACTCAAAGTGTTTAACTAACATGGAAGTAACCTGTTATTTTCATGAAAGAAATAGTTATTTCCTTTTATTGCCAGCAGCTTGCTTTCTTCAATTTTGGATAAATAAGTAACATTATCCAAAAATGGAATACTTCCCCATATAAATAGAGAACGAAAAGAAATCATAGCCTGCACCTATTAGGGGATATGGAGATGGTGGCCGTCACAACGGAATAGAAAGAGTTAAAGACTATGTCATCCGATACAGTGGAATCCCAGCACAGGGGCATTTCATGTTTACGATTTAACCGATTTAACCATGTATGTTTGGCAAACCAAAAAAAAAAAGAAAAAGAATTTAAATAATGGCAATCTACCCAGGTGTTCCTCTTGAACAAATGCCTCAGTGTGCTTGACGTGACAGCCAATTGGATACTCCTCAGTCTGGTCTTCATTCCCTTATGTTCTCATCATTTAGCTTGAGCTTCTCATCACTTGGGTGAAAATCTAGTGAGAAAAGAACGTCTTTTATAGTATAGCCCTAAGTGCAAGCTGACCACTTCATGTAGTACTCGAACAGCCATAAGCTTCAATGCTCACGACAGTGTTGTTGTATTTATCAAGAAATGGCCTGCCTCCAATACAGCACCTTCCCATAGCACTACTAAAATAGACTGCTAAAATTCACAAGACTGACCTAGGTTTGTTGTCTACTTTTCCATCCTATCAACTTGTTGGGTAGGTTGCCTTCTCCATGAATGTCCCACAAAAGAAAAAGAAATGCACTTCTTCATTTGGGTTCTATACAGGAGTTTAGGAAAGAGGGATTGAAGTAACAGTCAGCTATTATCCTAGTTGCCTTGGACTTATACCTTTAAGAAAGTTTTTTGTCTCTTTTAGGCTTTTCTCTTCTGATTAGTTTAAACCCCTCTTCTGTGCTGGTCTCTCATGGCCATTATGTTCAAGATCCTAACAATGAAGACATTAGAGTGTGTATTATATTCATCTGACTAGTTTATTAATTCTAGGGAACAGCATTTTTCTAGGTTGTTAGACACTATGTTTCAATTAGTATCAATTTTTAAAATGGCCACTTTAATTTTTTCCCCCATAAATGTATTTAGAGTCCATTTGTCAGACTCTATGGAAAAACTTGCCAAGGTGGGGTTTGGGACTACGCTGAATCCATGAAGGAGTTTGAGAATTAACCTCTTTATAGTACTGCATCTTTCAATACTAGAATCAGTAGTATGGTCTATTCTTTATTAATTTCTCTTAATGGTGTTTTGTAATTTTCAGTATGGGGGAAGGAATTGAATGCCAAGTATGCACTAATTGATACTTTATAAAACTATGAAAAGTATCATTGTGATTTTGTCTTCATCTATTTTTGTCTGTTCACAGAAATACAATTTTGATATATTTACTTTGTATCAATTCATACAAAGAAACCTCGCTAAATTCACTTGCGTCGAACAGTTTTAAGATTATTTTGGATTTCACACACACATCATGTCTCCTGTTGTATTTTTAACAATGCTTGAAACCTCCAATAAAATTTTCAACAGAAGGGATTCCCAGTGTTAAAAGCTTTTAGTATTTTACCATTAAGTAGACATGTCGCTTGGCAGTATATGCTAGAACTCAACATACACATACCCTGTGATATAGTGATTCCACTCCTAGGGACATATGTTCACTGTCAAATATTTCTAAGGCTTATCATTGCAGCACTTATATTCATTTCAAACTAAAAGCCACACATGGCAACCAACACTAGAATAGAGGCAGATACACTCTTTGTTACAATACAGCAAAGAGAATGAACTCCCTTCAACCATACACGTGAAGATCAGACTTATAAGAGCAAAAGGCGGCAGATACAGGAACGTATACTCTGCATGATTCCATTTAGGTACAAGATCAAAATGAGGCAGAACTAGTCTCTGCTCTTAGAAGTCACAGGAGTAGCTATCCATGGAGGAGATAATGAATGAGGAGAACAGAAAGAAACTTCTGGGGGGTCTGGTCATATTTTGTTTCTTGATCTAGGTGCCAGTAACAAGTGTGTGTCAGCTTGTGGAAATTCATCGAGCTTAACGTTTATGGTGGGGGCATAAATTCCTTACATACCTACTTTAAATTACATAGATAAGGCTCCACTTGTTTCCCTCTAAGATCCAAAATCCATACCGCCTGGGAGGCCCATAGAACCTCCCCTAACCACTTGCTGCTATCCAACCTCCTGCTTTAGGTTCAAGACATATACATGGAGATCCCTGAACGCTGTGCGTACCTTGTCTCACATTATTTCCTCTCGGTAAATTTTTATCAGAGGCAGAATATAGTCATAAAAGCCATGCCGAGGAGAAATTTGCCTAGGTTTGAACACAGGCTCTGCCGCTTCTTGGTTCTGTAACTTGGGCAATTCATACAACTTTTCCATGCCTCAGTTTCTTCCTCTAGGAAATAAGGATAATAGTAGAGTTGCCTCCTAGATTATGCTCAGAGGCCACCTCTCTGCCTTGTCTGAACTCTTTAAGTTTGGGGCTCCTTCTCTGTGCTTCTCCTCTGTCACCCAAGGGGCTAACTTCCCCACCACAGCTCTAACTGAATTATTGACATGTACTCATTTTCTCAAAGGACCCCAAAGTATCACAGACCAGGTAGCTTCAACAACAAATTTTCCTCATAGTTCTGGAGGATATCCCAAGATCAAGATGTCTGCAGATTGGATTTCATTCTGAGGAAACTGGCCTATTTCTTCACATGGTCTTTCCCCCTTATATGACTGTGTCCTAATCTCTTCTTCTTAGAAGACCACCAATCAGATTAAGACCCACCCCAAGGACCTCACTTAATTTTAATTATCTTTTCACCCTTTATTCAAACAGAGTCACATTGTGAGATTACCAAGATTCAAGACTTCATAGCAATTTGAGGGTGGGGGGAAGCCCATTCCAAGGTATTTATTCTTCTCTCCCTCCGTCTCAATTATGGTTCCCTAAAATATTTTTCTTAGTGTCTATTCCCAGATCTCAACAGAGCAAATGATACTTTGGAGACTCTTAATAGAAGCTATTAAGGAAGTTCACACAAACAAGCTCATGGGACTCAAACTGCTCATTTCTTGAAAAACACCTATCTAAAGAAAGCAGAAGAGTTTCATTCAATTAAGTGAATTCTTAGAGTTGAAAACACAAGTCTATGAATGTAGCATGCTGACCCAGCTAGGACTGACACAGGCAGAGTTCAAAATTCCAGGTCAATTACTCAAAGTAAAGCATGACTTCTCCTTAATAACAGTTAATATTAATTATCCAGTAATTACCACTCCTGTGCCTTTCTGCATATAAGCAAACAGGGATGACCTCCATAATTTCTTATTTTTAGTTGTATTTTGATAGGTAATTCACTCAAAACAATGTGATAAGGTAGAGGTTAATAAATATTCTCACTTCTGTTCCTGTCTATACTCTTCTCAACTCCTTTCACACTCAGCTCGGGGTCTCTTCATGCAAATGAGAGCATATGAAAATATTTTATCTCCTTTTAAAAGGAATGATAGCATACTATACAGATTGTTCTCAATTTTGCTTTTTATACTTGCCAATTTATGTTCTGGCAATATTTCCTGAACAAAAATAGACTTCCTTATTTGGTTCAGCTATACAGTATCTCATTGTATAGATTGTGCTTCATAACATCCCTTGATTAATGGATACTTGGAATGCCTCCTACATAATATTCTAGATGGTGCTAGAAGGGAGAATTTTGTCTACATAGGATTTCAAATACATGCAGGTGTGCTTAGGTCTAGATGTGGCTTTGTGAGGTTAATGACTTAATTTTACTATTTCCTGCTCTCTATAAAATTGTACTTCTTGACACAAATGTATAAGCAAACCTGTTTTTCCACATCTTCACCAACAAATATATCAAACTTGAGTTTTGCCAATCTGACAAATGAAAAAAATTATTTCTCTAAGCTATGCAAATATAGCCAAGGCCACACTGTCCTACAGGACATTTGACCTGACAGGTAAATCTCAGCTGAGGTTAAATCATTATAAACTGGAAGTCAAGACAATTGAGAAGTTACTGTTAAGACCAAATGAAGCAAGACTGGAGCAAAGAGAATAAAGGAAAGAGATCATGGAGGATGGAGTGAAAAACCTGCAGGGATCCAGTTCTGGAAGCAGCGTACATCACCATTACCCACATTCCACATTCCATGGCCCAGATCCAGTCCTATGTCCCATGAAATAGGAAGAGCTAGAAAATGTCCTTAAATGAGCACCCACTTCCCAGAAACAACCCTCTGACATGGAAGGGAAGAAGTAACATTTGGAAGAGGGCTGGCCGTCTCTGCCACTGAGATCCATTACTGTGCTTCTGCTGCCATTATTTAAGTGCTTTACTCAACAATCATATAACACCCTTTTTGTTAAGCTGTGCAGTTGTGTGTTTTTAGACATACACATCCTTCCCAGGACAATTTCTTCAAAACTGGACATTCTCTAAACTCCCCGGCCTCAACATCCTTATCTATAAAACTAGGCAACAGAACTGGATCATTTCTAAGAATCTTCTAAGCACCAACTGGATGAATATGGAATTCTAAGTTTAATGGGCCTTGTAGTGATTGAGCTGTTGGCTACCAGCCAACATCACCACCACCACAAAGCTCACAGTTATTTCCTTTTTCTATCCCTCCTGGGACTACACTTCTCAGATCAGATTCCCCATTTACTTCTAATTAAATCAGTGAAGCCAAGATCTTACAGATAAAAGGCTTCAGTTAAACCCAAGAAGTATTTACCAAGTTCCATTATAAGAGATCATAAAGGACATCCTATACTAACCTGTATTGGAGATACCAAGACCAACGACATTTAAACCTGGAATAAATTTATGTTCTGATTCAAGAACTCAACATTTAAGATTAAAGAGATACAAAAACAGAGCTCCTGACTCAAAAGAACTTAGATTTTCTTCAAGTGTGTAAGGCACACCCACATAATAAGGTAACAATAGGAAGTGACAGACGATTTTCTGCTCAAGTGAGTAAACAGGGAGAGCAAACAGTACAAATGGGGGCAGTAAGAGGCCTGACCTAAGTGGCTTTTCTAATATCAAGATGACATCCAAACTCTTTGTAATATGTAGTATGAAGGAAGCTTAAGCCTGAATAAGCAATTCCCAACCATGAAAAGCAAACTTGATCTTTCTTGGGGTTTTGCCCTCTTGAGTAGCTGAGATCAAGGTTCCTTCCATTTCTGCCTATAATCAGTCCCTTGGTCTATGATGGGAAATATATGCTTGTCAATCATGTGTTCTTACTGGGAGAGAGACTAAAACCCATGTAGTCCAAGAGAATCTTTTCAATGATGGATAAAACTCAGAAAGATCAAAGATTATCTTGCCTGGATAGACAGAATTTAGAAAAACTCCATTAACTTCACCTCCATCCTCCTCCTGTTGACCCAGTTGATAGTCCAGGGCACGCAACTTATGATTTCCCATTGCCATTTGACTTAGCAAAAGAAAGAAAAAGAAATCAGTTAAGTGTAAATTGAAATACAAGTTTAACAAACTATATTACCACCATGCATCTGTCCCCACCTTGTTCAGCAGCCACCAGGTAACACCAGTTCTGGTTATGCATGACTTTGTGAACCAGTTTACAAAGAAACTGAGATACGACTTGGTTATATTAGTAGGTCCAACTTCAAATGTTGAAGTGAAGCTAGGACTAGAACCCAAGTCTTTGGTTTTAAGTTTGGTGTTTTTCCTACCCTAACTCACTGTTGGGATGGCCTCTCTTCTACCCTATAGCAGAGAAACTGGTCTTCAACAGAATAGTATATAAAGCAGGTCAATGTTACAACACACAGGTCCACGGTCTCCACATGAAGCCCAATATCTGATCAGTTCATTTTAGATCTAATGGATACTTAGCCTATCTGCTCCATCCCCCTTCATTGTACAGGTGGGAACACAAAGACTCTAAGACATTAATTACACAAGATTAAATTCAAAAGCATTCCCATCTCCTGGTACAGACTTTACCCTAAGCCATGAACTTGCTGGATATTTTGTCACATTGTTTGCCGCCACCAATTCTTCCCATTATTGCTGGTAATTGTTTAAAACTAACTTCCATTTCTCTTTTGGATACACGTAATTCATTCTTATTGACACCTCCCTCTTTTTTTCTCTTCCAATCATCTGCCCCACCCCCTTCCTGCTTCCTAGCTCAGGGGGATTATAATCCTCAGAGCAAAAGCCAACAGGCTCAGGCTTGCAGGCAATCAGGCTAGAGAGCCCCTAAGCAGAGGGAAAAGGACAACAGCTGCTTCTGCTAAATAGGAAGCACAAATGTTTCAACAACAGAATAGAGACCAGAGTACACAATGAACAGAACCTTACCCAGAAGTGGGGTGGCTTCAATGCAAGCATGTTTTAAGGCACCTTGAAATATACCCTCCACTTGCAAGATACTGTTATTACTTCATTGCTATAGTCAATGAGAGACTCATTTCTTTCATTACATTTTTAACATACCTGCGATGATTGGAGGGATGGGGTTGGGGTCTAGAAGTTATTTATACCTTAGTGGGAGGCAATTTAATTAAATTGCTCTTCCTAACACATATTTGAGTTGAGCCCCAGGAGGGGTTTAATAGCTGTAGCCAGAAATGCAACGAAGTAATTTTGAAAGGTGGGCAGTTCTAGAAAGGGCAGGCTTGCACTAGGGAAATGCAACGTGAAGTCTTGGTAATATGAGAGCGTTGTTACCTACTGGGAGTTAAGATTCAAAGACAAGACATGAGGGAGAGAGCAGGTGTCCCAGAAGTGGAAAAAGGGAACTAAAAGGCAGAGGGAAGTCACCACAGGTGGATGCCCAGGAAAGTTCCCCCATTTTCCAATCTCACGGTTTGTGTTGTTTTAGAGATCTCCAGAACTTGAAGATTTAAGGCCTCCTGCTTCTTTATTTGCCTCCTGGATAAGGTCTGTCAGGCGCTTTACCCTCCCACAAAATAAACAGAAAGGTTTATGAGGGGGAAGCAAAGCAATATACTGCCAGTGAAAGCAGAGCTGCCAGACGCCTACACTCACAACTCACTCACGGCAGCTGCCAGCTGGGAAGCAACGTTTTTAAATTGTGACTTGGCTCTCTTGGCCTCATGAGATTTTATTAACCCCCTGTAGCAGTGAGCAATGGTTTCCATTTGAGGACAATTCCCTTTGTACTGAAGACGAGTGTGGCTGAACCATGGTCAGAGGGTCAGGGGTTTAGAAGCCGACCAAAACCATCTCGGTCACTTTGTCAACTGATTAATACGTGATCGTTCTAAAAGGCAAGCTTGATCATATTTCTTACATGCTTAAGCTCTCTGTGGCTTCTACTTGCCTAACTGGTAAAAGCCACACTCCTCAGAGTGGCCTTGCTAGGGCTCAGGCCTCACAGCTGAGCACCCCTTGCCTGAGCAAAGATCACACCCACTCCACCTCCCACAATTTCCCGAAACTCCCCCAAAACAATTAAGCACCCCTGAACCTCCAAAGGCTTTCAACACTCCATATACCTCTACCCAAAATGAATTCCTGCTCCACATCCTTCGGTTTTTAATTCAGATGTAGCATCCTGCATGTAGTGAAATACAGGCAGAGTAAGACCACCTGAGCTCGAATTTTGGTTCACTGGCCGGGCAAGTTACACCTGGTCTCTCACTGCCTCCATTTCATCTTCTGCCACGAGAGAAGGAATACTACTTCCTTCATGGGACTGTTTTGAGGATTAAATTAACCCACGTGGAGCATTTAAAGGGGTGCATGGTGGTTTGTGGAGTTTTAAGTGGTAGGTTCAGGATTTGGGAGCACCTCTAAGTAGGAAAGAGCCGATAATCCCCTGCCACATCTTCACATCTGTCAAACTACATGGAGTCTGTCATCCATGGATATCTTATTTAAAACCAAAAAGGACACCATTTCAACGGACAATGATTTCACTTTCAAGTTTTTAAAACTGAGTCAGTCTGTCTTCCCATGGGTTGTGAATTCCTAGAGAGCAAAGGTTTTTGTTTATGTTTTGTGTCTCTAGCACCTGCCTAGATCAATGTCTGGAATTTATCCCATGCTCAGTGAATGTTTGTAAAGTAGGATATATTTTTTCCAGACGAACATGTGGAATGAAAAAGTTCATTAACTGGCACCAACAACGGAGGATCTCACTCATGACATCACCTCAGATTTGTTCTTTGGCCTTAACTCACAACTTTTCTTGGCCTCATTTTCCCCATTTCTAAGTTGGGGAAAAAAATTGGAGGTCGGGAAAATAGGTCAGGGACATCTTGGGAAAGGTCTTCATGTTCAACTCAAGAATTAAACATTTTTTTCTGAAACAAGAATAAAATCCAATGAGGAACCAAACTATTGTATTAATGGTTAAAAATAAGATCCATATTCAAAGTTCCTGGCATAGTGTCTGGCATACAATAAACCCTCAATGGTAGCTATGACTGCACATTGTTAACATCTTTCTACACCTAGATTCTATCCTAAGTATGTAGTATATTTAAAAACACTAACATTGCAATGAATCTCTTTGAATGTCAATTTTAGTCTACTTCTATAAAACTATCATTTCTGCAATAGATCCTGAAGGAGATAAAGGTTTAAGACTTTTACACGTAATGTCAAACAGGTTCCCAATTCTTATATAATGTTTACCACCAGGTTCATGTGGATTGTTCCATGTTTCTGCACCTTCATTAGCAGGACCATTTTTTTTTTTTTAATTTGAGAAAGAGAGAGAGAGAGAGGGAGAGAGAGAGAGAGAGAAACTAACTTAAGCAGGCTCCATACTCAGCACAGAGCCTGATGTGGGGCTCAATTCTATGACCCTGGGATCATGACCTGAGCTAAAATCAAGAATTGGACCCGCCTCAACTGATTGAGGCACCCAGGCACCCCATCAGCAACACCCTTTATTAATACTTACATTTTTGTCAATTTGATGATAAAAATTCTCATTATATATGCTTTTTTAGTTATAAGATTAATTTATCTTCATCTGTAAGTTTTCTTCATGTTCATTATGATTAAAATGCATTTGGTTAGCCAAGAAATTATGTGTTAATTCAAGTAGGTAATCAATACCCAGATAATCTGGTTAATCTGGTTAAATATTTCTGAATGTGTAAGAATGTTTTTGGAGGCGATGAGTATTTTAATTGATGGACTGAATAAAGCAGATGGCTCTGCCTAGTGTTGGTGGTTGTGTCCAATCTGAGCCCTTACACTGGGACTTGGACCATCTGTGCTCCTGGTTCTCAGGTTTTGAAGATGGACTAGAACTACACCATCAATTGTTAAATACTGATAAAGGATGTAGTATTGGAAATATAGAATGAATATATCCAGTTTATCAAACAGTATGGTCTATAGAAGGGATTGGATTTGATCCTATAATTGGCCTTAAAGTGGCAGCTTGTCTTGCTTTTCCTCAAAACTCTGGTCAATGAAACCAACAACAGAGCATCTTCCAATCAGTGATGACATGCTGCAAGCCTAGCCTTGATGATGACATTGCAGGTTGGTGATTATAAAGAAGAATATAACATGAGGACAGTGGTAAGCCATTTTAAGCCATTTTAAGTAATACTGGTTTCATTTTAAGCATCAATTCCATCATCTGAATGGAAGGAATCTAATGAGACTAAATTTCACCTGGCATGTTTACTTGTGTTCTAGGACCTGGGGTCAATTTGCTGAGATTGGTTTGGAAACACAGGCACAGTTAACACTTGGAGCTCTGCAAATGTCCTTCCCACCCATATATCTTCAGAGCACAAGATGGACCCAAAGCCTAGGTAGGAAACCCAGAGGCTGTAATAACTCCTGGTATACCCAGGTAATTCCAGATCAAATCCAGATCAGAATGTTCAACTTTACCAAATAAGCAAATCAGTGAGAGGAGAAATCTATAGATGGTAAAAACAAACGAGTTTATTTATCTGCAGAATGTAGGATTATTTCATCCAGTGAATTTCCCTAACAATTAAGTATTAGTTTTAGATCATCCATAAACTGATAGAAAAGCTTTGATATCAAAGGGGAATAGGGGCCCCTGGATGTCTCAGCTAAGCATCTGACTTCAGCTCAGGTCATGAGCTCATGGTTCGGGAGTTCGAGCCCTGTGTCAAGCTCTGGGCTGACAGCTCAGAGCCTGGAGCCTGCTTCAGATTCTGTGTCTCCCTCTCTTTCTCTCTGATCCTCCCTTACTTGCTCTGTCAAAAACTAATAAACATTAAACAATTTTTTTAAAGGGTGAATATTCATCCTAGAATTTAACAGTCATTATGAAAGAACCTGACCACTGAAGATGAATTCAGAATTAAGATGTAGCATAGCATAACTCAGCTACCAAAGCCAGTAAAACAACAGGTTTGAGGTCCAATTTGACTTTATAATTAACTGTGTGACCCTGCACAAGTTACTTCATCTCTCCCAACCTCATTACCCTCCTTAAATATCTAACTACACTCTTATTTAAGGTTTCTTTCCTTTTAGAATCCCAACACTCAATTATTTGAGTTCTGGACTTAATACCAAGTGATCTGTTTTGTTTTTTTATCCCTTAGTGGACTTGTCTATAAAGCATTGGTGGTGACAACTTTCACCTAGGTGTCATAGGAGATCATTGCTGTGGAAATTGCTTAGAAATGCTCTAATTCATTCTCAAGCATAAGGTAATGATGTCATTACCACCATTTTTTAAAATTTCTACTTTTTCCAAGGACTAGAATTCAAGACTGTCACTTGGTTTTGTCTTTCAAGAAAGAGTCCTAGTTTTGCCTGGATTTCCCCTGAGAGATACAAGGAGAATGGTTGGCTCAGAAGAAAACTCAAAGGCACAGACTATTTCTGTACCTGCACAATGCAGTAAACAATTTGTAACTACCTAAGCCTTATCAAAGAGCTTTCTCAAATACTGTTCATTCTGTCTTCACAGCACTGAAGACTTTTTACTAACAAGTAGATAAGCAAGCTGAAATACTAAGAAGTTCAACTTTTCTAAACTCACCCAGTTCTTTGGAAGACCTGGGATCAAACCTCAATGTCCTAATATGTGGCCTCCATTGATCAGGAAATTATAGTGCCTGATGTCCACTCTTGTCTTACTTCCGTCAGCTGTGAAGCCTCTTCCTCCTCCCTAGAGGACATAGTCAACCTCCCTTCATGGAGTCCATAATTTTTCTTACGGATTTTTAGTAAAACACACTCATATATTTATGTATTTGTCATCTTTCTCACCACACTATGAGGTTTCTAACCCCAGTAACCACAGTTCTAGCCATAGCCCCCAACATAGCTGTTAACAAGAGCTGGGGCTCAGCCAATGGTCATAGAATAAATGACCAACAAAAAGGCCATCAAAAGTTAGGAGAGTGAGCAACAAAGAAACAGGGGCAGGGAGGAGAGAAGGCAGTGGGGAGAGAGAGGAGGAGGGAAGAGGCAGGCTGGCTGGTTCTATCTGACCATGTTTCCAAGCCCGAAAGCACACTGTAAATGTTTAGCGATGGAGTTTGCCTACCCACATTCTGTTCACCACCATTAATGAGAACAGTTAAGAGGTGGTGTATTTGCAAATATTTCCACCCAAACACAACAAAAACTGGCAAAAATGAACAGGGTGTCCTAACATTTCTGTTAGTCATTTACCACGACTGTCCAGAGAGCCTTGGATTTTCTAGAGCTAAAATACAGTACTCTTTTCCTGGGGTAGGATAAAGAAGCCCAACAGTTTAACTAGAAGTGGGGAACATGGGACAAAGACAATGTCTATCATCTTTTCACATATGTAAGAAATGCATTGTGTGTGTGTGTGTGTACGCACACACTTAGTAGCTTTTGTGAAAGCAAATTGAAATATACTCATGAGAACTTATGACCTACCTCATTCACCCACTCACTCTTCTCCATCTGTGCTTCATGAATACTACAGTGCCTGTCATATAGCAGGCACTCAATAAGTGACTGAATTCAAGTATGCACAAAAGAAATCAGAGCAGATAAAACCATTAGGTGACTTGAGCAGAGTTTTCTTGCTGTTTAAAAGCCATTATCCTTTATGGGCTAATACTCAAGTAATGCCTCTGTTTCCCCAAAATGATCAATCTCTACTAATAGGTTAATGGTCATCTGAAGATGCATAATGAAGCAAACACTTTTGTGTGCATTCTCATACAATTATAGAAAGTAAACCCTTAATTACAACTCAAGTGTAAGTAGTTGACCAGATTGCATCAATAGGCTTTTTTATTAATGATTACATATTGAAAATCTATGTAACACAGGCTGCGTGGGTGCTACAGATACACGTTTAAGACAGATGGGATCTTCTACTTTAGTGAAGAAGATGGAGAACAAAAATCCCAGCTCAGAGAAACTGTTGAATTACCTAAATAAATAAATAAATAAATAAATAAATAAATAAATAAAATTACAACAACATTATTTCATTCACCCTACCTGTCCCTTTGGTACTGCAAGCATATTCTACTTCACCATAATTCTTTCCCCTTACGTAAAAAGTAGAACTAAATTCACTTCCCTCTTAATAATAAATGCATCTTATGTTCCTGGGAAGCAAGCAATTACATTGTTTAGACCTTCACACTCCGGAAGCATTTGCCTCACTGTCAAATGCTTTAGAAGTTCTATTTTACCCCATTTCACTTTGGAGAAGATGCTTTGGAGAGGATGTCTCCCTCCCTTGCAAGATGATAGGACACTAAAATTTATTGAATTAAACTACCTTAATACCTAAAAATCACCTATCAACCAACCTATAATATTCTAATCACCAAGAAGCTTTAGACAGTAGTCAATTACCAAGTGACATTTACCGTTCAGGACACAGACACCAAGTGATCCTTTCTCCCACAGTAAAAATATGTCTATCTTTTTCAGAAGTGGCATCTTTCCAGAACTAATAAATTGGTTATCTCATTCCCCAGCCCACATCAGATTAGAAATAGCTAAGAGGGAGGTGCAAGAGGAAGCAGCCAGATGTAGACGCAATTACAGCAGAGGAAAATAAGAGCCTCGACAATGTGAACAGGCAAAGAGTGGTCGTTATATGCTAAGCACCTTACTATGTCATCCACCCTCATTCTCTCAACAAGCCTGTGAGGCAGCTACTATCATACCATATGCCACAAGTTCCACACAATTGTTCTCTCATCCTTAGAGCAGTTTGGCATTATTGTCCGTGTATTCGCAAATGACAAGACTGATTCAAATGATCTAAATTGCTTGTGGCAGGACTCTAACAAGTAACTCGACTAGTATTTGGAGTTGGCTCCAAGTAAAGTTACCATAGGCCCCAGTCTGAGGTAGCTGCATGTTCTTCCCTTGTTCTGCTCAATTAGAAATCATGCCCCATTTCACCCTCTACAGCGTCCTGGTTTGAATGATATGGCTCCCTACACCGAAGGGGCACATCCTCCTCCATTCAGCATACCTTCTCCATACCACAGAGGCTTTCAGTGCTGACCCCTTGACACAAAGTCAAGAACAACATACTGTAAAAAAAAAAAGAACCTCAATTGGCACAAAAACAGACATTCGCATCAAAGGAACAGAATAGAGAACCCAGAAATGGACTCACAAACATATGGCCAACGAATCTTTGACCAAATAGTAAAGAATATCCAATGGAGGGGCTCCTGGGTAGCTCAGTCGGTTGAGCATCCGACTTCAGCTCGGGTCATGATCTCTTGGTTTGTGGGTGTGAGCTCGGCGTCGGGCTCTGTGCTGACAGCTCAGAGCCTGGAGCCTGCTTCAGATTCTGTGTGTGTGTGTCTCTCTCTGCTCCTCCCCCACTCACACTGTCTGTCTCTCTCAAAAATAAACATTAAACAATTAAAAAAGAATATCCAATGGAATAAAGACCATCTCTTCAGCAAGTGGTGCTGGGAAAAGTGAACAGTGACATGCTGAAGAATGAACCTGGACCACTTTCTTACACCATACACAAAAATAAACTCAAAATGGAAGACTGATCTAAACGTAAAAACAGGAAGCCATCAAAATCCTAGAGAAGAAAGCAGGCAACAACCTGACCTCAGCCACAGCAACTTCTTACTCAACACATCTCCAGAGGCAAGGGAAACAAAAGCAAAAGTGAACTATTGGGACCTCATCAAAATAAAAGCTTCTGCACAACAAAGGAAACAATTAGCAAAACCAAAAGGCAACCAACGGAATGAGAGAAGATATTTGCAAACGACATATCAGATAAAGGGTCAGTATCCACAGTCTGTAAAGAATTTAGCAAACTCAACGCCCAAAAAACAAATAATCCAGTGAGAAAATGGGCAAAAGACATAGACACTTCTCCAAAAAGACATCCAGATGGCCAACTGACACATGAAAAAATGCTCAACATCACTCTTCATGAGGGAAATACATATCAAAACCACAATGAGATACAACCTCATACCTATCAGAATGGCCAACATTAACAGCTCAGGCAACACATGTTGGTGAGGACGAGGAGAAAGGATCTCTTTTGCACTGCTGGTGGGAATGCAAACAGGTGCAGCCACTCTGGAAAACAGTATGGAGGTTCCTCAAAAAACTAAAAATAGAACTACCCTATGACCAGGCAATTGCACTACTAGATATTCATTCAAGGGATACAAGTGTGCTGTTTCAAAGGGGCACATGCACCCCAATGTTTATAGCAGCAGTATAGATAATAGCCCAAGTATGGGAAGAGCCCAAATGTCCATCGGTGGATGAATGGATAAATAAGATGTGATGTGTACACACACACACACACACACACACACACACAAAATGGAGTATTACTCGGCAGTCAAAAACAATGAAATCTTGCCATTTCCAGCTATGTAGCTGGAACTAGAGGGTATTATGCTAAGCAAAATAGAGAAAGACAAAGATCATATGACTTCAGTCATAGGAGGAATTTCAGATATCAAAAAGATGAACATTAAGGGAAAGGAAGCAAAAATATAAAAACAGGGAGGACGACAAAACATAAGAGACTCTTAAATATGGAGAACAAACAGAGGGTTGCTGGAGGGGTTGTGGGAGGGGGAGATGGGCTAAATGGGTAAGGGGCATTAAGGAATCTACTCCTGAAGTCATTGTTGCACTATACACTAACTTGGAAAATTTTTTAATTTACAATTAATTTAAAAAAAGAACCTCAAACACTCAAAATGCCTGGGAATTCCAAGGATAATTCAGTTTAATTACCCCAGGAGCAAGAATCAAAGCAATACTTCCAAAATGATGCTGTCTTAAGCAAAGATTAAGCTGAATGTAAATAGAAGAACGTGTAACATTCTAAACACTCTAAAAAAGTTTTTTTATGCCAAATTAAGGTTTTAACTTTTGAGCCTAAAGAGAATAAAAATTAGTTATCTAGAACATTGTTTTTTAACCCTTTGTTAGTAATGCTAGAAAGAGGAATTGCTTTTATCACCCCCAACCCCCAAAAACATCTCAAGGAAAGACAAGTTTCCAAGCTCAGTCTCAGGTATGACAGCTTTGGTTCAAACATGCACTACACACTGTAAGACTTTGGGCAGGTTACCTGCCCTCCCTGCCATTATCCTAATCTGTAGGATAGTAACAACCCATCGTCACTGCAGCACAGGGACGGCAGTACACAATAATGCAGGCAAACACTCCAAAGGGTGAGTAGTGCTCAGCACACAAGAAATCCTGAACAAGTTTATTTATGGTAATATTAACCTTATTAGTATCAGTTAACCCTAGTTCAAATCCTTTCTCCCTTTGGAAAGTAAAGTTATAGGGGCGCCTGGGTGGCTCAGTTGGTTAAGCATCCAACTCTTGATTTTGGCTCAGGTCATGATCTCACGGTTCATGAAATCCAGCCCTGTGTTGGGCTCTATGCTGCTAGCATAGGGCCTGCTTGGGATTTTCTCTCCCCCTCTGCCCCTCCCCCTTCTTTCTCTTCCAAAGTAAATAACTTGTAAGTAGAAAAAACAAAATGAAGATCTATCCAAAATGTATTCAATACTCTTTATAAGTGATACTATTGCTACTATTAGAATGATACTATCAATCATGGTATTAGTAAGCTATACCCCCCAAATATACTCAAAATTTAAAGCTAAAGGGGTCCTTAAAATCATGTGGTCCACCTAGATCTTATAGAAAAGGAAAATGGAGCTAAAAAGTCGACTTCCACTTCCCCAAGACATAAAAACAATTAATGGCAAAACTAGATAGGGTCTTGTGTCTACAAAGTCCTAACTATGGAAAGAGCATGAGACTGTGTGATGGACAAAACTCATCTTCCTTAGTGTAGCTGTGTAACCTTAGGCAAGTATACTTCACATTTCTGAAGCTTGTAATCCTCAGTTGATGAGATTAAGAATTTTGTTTTTGTCAGAGTATTCTGAGAACTAAAATAAGTAATATACAAGGGGCCTTGGGTCACTGTTGTACCCAAGATGGTGGGCAGATGAAGGAGTACAGCTGCCGGAAGGAAATCTGTCTGCTGAAACACTGCACAGGTCCTTCCACACTGGAATTGTACTTCTAGAAGTGTATCCTACGGGCAAATGCATATTCAAGGATGTACTGCAGTTCTACCTGTATTAACAATTAAATACCTACCAAGAGGGAAATGCTGCCTAACCCAAGATTTTATAAAAAGTGGCAATGGCAAACCTTTCAAAACATGTTAAGTAAAAAGAGTGTCTTTGAATAATACATTGACTAGAGTTTTGAGCCAATTTTTGTCAAAATAAGTCATAAAATATGTATTATTATGTAGTATTTTTACATACGTTCTTATGAAGCCTCTTATGAGGCAGTGGTGTTGGGAGGGGGGGAGGCAAATCAAGATAATTTTCATATTATATACACCTCTCCCTTTTAAAATGCTTACTATAGTAATACATTCATTTAACAGAAAACTTAGAATCTCTGGCATATAATGGATACTGAAGGTCTCTGGGTCCAGAGACCTCTATGCCTAATGTGAAAATCTGGTGTTAGATTGTTCCTATCATTGTCATTTTAACTTCAGACAATGTTAGAAAACAAATATTTCACAGACTACTCTGCCCCATTACAGAGCTTTTCAACAGTGCTTCAGATCTGGCTGTTCATTTATGACCCACACTAAAGGCCTGCATCCCAAAACCTGAGCTAGGAGATGAACAAAGGTTAATAAAAACACATAAAGGAAAGGTGGGGGCTGTCTCCCTCATCTGTTTGCTGTGTCATTTGTCTCTCTGTTAAACTGCAATAAAGACAATAAAAGGAAATCAGCTGTGAAAAATGAAAGAGCCTTCTATTCATAAAACAGTTCAAATGAGAAAAGTCTTAACAGGAAAAGGGCCACTACCATGCAAAGCAGTGAGTGGGAGAGTGACACATAAAACCCTTAAGACAATTCATTAACCACAAATTACTGTAGGCAACTCCAATCCTTTTCCCCAAGTCATATTTATGTTCTAACCATCAGAGTTATGGATGCCTTTAAACAAATTCTAGGACTGAGGTCTTTGCTGCAGAGAGTAGGCAATGGCACTCTGTTGGACTACAAGATCTTTCCTACTGATAGGAGTCCTTACAGGAAAGGTAGCCCCATAATAGGCATGGAGACAATGCAGTGTAGATGGCGGGCCAACCAGCTCACAAACAGATCTGACAATGTACTCCACTTAAACCAACTCACCCTCATGAATGATTAGATCAATGATCCTACAAAAGCTTACCACCCTCATCTCTGGACCACCTCACCTAAAATGAAGGTCATAATATATGCCAAACCTAGCTCTCAAAGCTATAATGATGCGTAGATGATAAAATATCAATACTCCAAATTGCTCCCTTTAAATTATCCACCCACCCAGATCCCACAGAGAGCACCCTGTTAAAAGAAGGAGGCCTATTCCCAGCCCTGATTATGGACCTCTCATTTTTCCACCTCTACCCTTCCCCCTTCTTCTCCATTTGTGAATTTACAAGACTGCAAAGTAAGTAGTATGCTGAACGGCTCTGTATGTGATGGGAACAAAGACAACTTTATATTTTTATCCTTCTGCCCCCAAGTGCCAGCCCCACATAAAACTTTGGCAGACTCCTTCCTGTTCAAATTGATCCAAGGCAAATCTGTTCTTATCCTCTGTGGGACTACCCTTGAAAGGCCTCCCACTGGTCTTCTTGGAACTGGATGCATTTCAGTTGAAGTACTTACGGATTCAGCCTAATCTTTTCACCCTTCCTTCTCTCCATCCACAAACTACAATTTGCAAGGTAAATGAGAACACCCGGTTCAGAAATAGGACCGTACCATTTGGCAAGGGTTTTTAACTGGCAAAGAAACCTTCAGTCATGTTTGCTTGATTAGATTAATTGAAGCATGAGAGAAGGTTAGTATATTGGGAAGGATTTTTGTCATAAAGCCTCAAAGCCAAGTACACACAATTGGGTGCTAGAAGACCACTCTCTACTCTGCCATCAACTGACTTGTAAGATCAAGAGGTTCCCACTTAGGGACATAAGTTCTCTACAGCTACAAATGTAGCTATAGATATGTCCTTCAGGGGCATATTGCCCCTCTCCCCCGCCCCCCCACCCAACATCCATATCCTAGGGCTATTGTTCATGAGCCAGATCAGATTTCAGTAAGTCCTGTTTCTCATTCAGGCTCTCCTTCTGCAGTTTTGCTGTTGACTCTCATACATGGACACCAAAAAGACCAAAACTAAAACGTGTTTGATATGCAATGTTGAGCCAAGTCAACCTCCATTCTTCCTAGGATAGCCAAGTAAAGCTTATTTTTATAGATAAAGGATTTGAACCAGTGAGCTGTCAGACAATGTTTCAGGGGGTGGAGGGAGGCAAAAATAAAACAACACTGCCTTAGTAGCATAACTGCTTTATAGATTCAGATAGTGCTTGGTTGGTTAGGACTAAATGCTTGATCTACCATGAGTATCAGTTGCCTATTTGTAAAACAACTAGGTTGTTTCCTTTGCTGTGCAGAAGCTTTTTATCTTCATAAGGTCCCAGTAATTCACTTTTGCTTTTAATTCCCTTGCCTTTGAGGATGTGTCAAGTAAGAGATTGCTACGGCTGAGCTCAGAGAGGTCTTTTCCTGCTTTCTCCTCTAAGGTTTTGATGGTTTCCTGTCTCACATTCAGGTCCTTTATCCATTTTGAGTTTATTTTTGTGAATGGTGTGAGAAAGTGGTCTAGTTTCAACCTTCTGCATGTTGCTGTCCAGTTCTCCCAGCACCATTTGTTAAAGAGGCTGTCTTTTTTCCATTGGATGTTCTTTCCTGCTTTGTCAAAGATGAGTTGGCCATACATTTGTGGGTCTAGTTCTGGGGTTTCTATTCTATTCCATTGGTCTTTGTGTCTGTTTTTGTGCCAATACCATGCTGTCTTGATTACAGCTTTGTAGTAGAGGCTAAAGTCTGGGATTGTGATGCCTCCTGCTTTGGTCTTCTTCTTCAAAATTCCTTTGGCTATTCGGGGCCTTTTGTGGTTCCATATGAATTTTAGGATTGCTTGTTCTAGTTTCGAGAAGAATGCTGGTGCAATTTTGATTGGGATTGCATTGAATGTGTAGATAGTGTTGGGTAGTATTGACATTTTGACAATATTTATTTTTCCAATCTTAACAGGAACCCATGGGGGAGGGGAAGAAAAAAAAAAAAGAGGTTAGAGTGGGAGAGAGCCAAAGCATAAGAGACTGTTAAAAACTGAGAGTTTATGGGGGGTGGGAGGGAGGAGAGGGTGGGTGATGGGTATTGAGGAGGGCACCTTTTGGGATGAGCACTGGGTGTTGTATGGAAACCAATTTGTCAATAAATTTCATATATTAAAAAAAAACAACTAGGTTGAATTTTATCTTATCTAGGATTGCTTCAGAGCTAAAACTCCATCACTCTGTGGGATGCAGATGTCATTTTTAAAATTTATGTTGCAGTTTTGTAATTGAAGTGTTTGTTCATCCACAGGAAAATACAGGATCATCTGCCACCACTGCAGTTTTGTTGGCTCTTTGAAAAATCAAGGATTGGGTATCATAAACTTTAGATTACAGTCAAGAAATCTAAGGGACTCTACAGGAAGAACACACCCATGTCCTTTACCTCCCCTGGGTAATTCCCCCCCCCTTTTTTTTTCCATTTTTCATTTTTGAAGGTGGTAATTGTATTATGACTATCACTAGAATGCAAGCTCCATGAAGCCAAGAAGTATTTTGGTTCTATTTCCTACTATCTCCTTTAGAAAACCACTGAGGTGTAAGTGGTATACTCTAAAACTCAAAAGCATACGGTAATTTCTAGTCAGAGTTGTGACCTGTCACAAGGTCTTCACTTGGGATGATAAATTCTGTGTCTAGATAGCAAAGGTTGTTGCACAACACTGAATTTACTTAATTGTCCTGAATTATACACTTGAAAACAGTTACAATGGTAAGTCTTGTGTTATTTGTATTTTACCACAAAAAATGCACAGAAGCTCACTAAAGCACTTTAAACATTTGTGTTTCCATTTTGCAGCTTAAGTATCACTGTTTACAGTTGCAAAGATTTTACATCACCAAGCAATAGTATCAACACCCTTGGACAGTGGTTTTCTCCAGCCAGTGGAATCACCTAACTTCTCCACTTTTTATGTTTATGTTTAATAAACATGTGTAACTTTTTGGACTAAAGACCATTATAGCATTTTTTTTTATATTGAGAATGTATGTGGTTACATCTTTTGCACAGAGGATTTCAAAGAACTTTAAGTATGAGGAGAATATTAACCATTTGGGGATAATTGCCATGGGTATTATTTTCTTATGACATTCCACAGCCTGTTTCTATGTTTATGGCTCTTTCATTAAATGTTACATTTCGAGTTCATCCTGCATTTTGTATATAAACTACACCATTGGGTTTCTAAAAATTCCACTTAGAGGTTTATTTCAGAAATACATCCATTCATACACCTATATATACCTCTAATTTTAAACATATTAAGTTAGAATAGCCCTATTTTCTAAGTTTTAATGAATTAATGCACCTAGTCATGGACCATCAATAGCTGTTAAGGGAGAGGCAGACAGACAACCAATGCCAAAAAATGGAAAAAATCATTTATCGAGTAACATTGCTTTAAAAAAGAAAAAAAAAGTCTACCTAAATCTGGTCAAGCTACATTCAATCCTCCATTTACAAAAGATAGACCAGAGGAACATACTAAATATAACAGAGGGGGATGCCATCATCAAAATCCAGACTGAAACTCTGCAGTACAAAGAACCTTGTTCCATCAACAAGGCAAAGTATCAAAATTTCAGACTCAATTCATACAGATTGTTTAGGAATTATGATACACAGAAGTTAAAGTATTTGATGATGTTAAGTTATTTAAAGGGGGTCCAAAATTGCAGCATAAAAAGATTCTAAACTCAGCTCCTCCCAGATATACAACTATGTGAGGATCATTTTCCTCTGAATAAGATCTGAAACAAGATAAACTGCTCTCCAACAAAGGATAAAAGGACTACATCAAGACAGGTAGAGAGGCAGGAACATAATCTCACCAAAAAAATCCTACCCCTTGAACAGTGGCCCTTAATAGGGAGGGATCTCACCAGAGGGACACTTCTCCCAAAGGAATAAAGGGTTGATGCCCCACCTGGAGCATTCTGACCCCTGGGACCTGTATCAGAGAGGGGAGTCCCCAGAACATATGGCTCAGAAAACCAATGGTGTTGAGGTCCAGGGATCCCAAAGTGCAACAGAAAACATTCCTCTCTGGTTGGGCTCATGTGTGGACTCACACACCCGATGTAACAGGGAAGTGGGGAGAGACAGCACAGATAATAACATCAGCTTCCTCGACTAGATGTAAGGGAGTCTCATTTGCTGATCTGGGAGCAGGGGACAGCTGAGATGCTCCCTAGAGAAGGAGGTGATACCAGACACCATCGTTGCAGTCTCCATAGTCTGCTAGCATAGGCAGGGGGAATTCAGACGCACTGCCCCCTGCCTTGCTGTGACAGGCTGGGGCAAGCAGTCCCCACTCTGAAGCAGGCAAGCACCAAGTCATGATACTCCCCCACTCCCAATCCAGGACTGGTGAGGCAGAGTGGTCCTGGCATTCTCCCACCAGCAGCCCAAGCCAGTGCTCCTACACAGATAAGGCACTCTCCCACTGCACTGCTGAAGCCCAGAGTGGGTGAGAATAGTCATTTTCCTCCCTGCGTTTAAAAGGACATTAAGAGTATCCCACACCCTGCACTCTCCAGCTGCCTAGCTAAAGCAAATAGGCACACACAGTCCATACAGGGACACCCCTTCACCTTCTGGCCCTGGTGGCCAAGACATCTGGTGTTTCTGAGCTCCATAGGACTTTAACAATCATAAAGATAGTTCTTTGTAAGCCACACACCCCAGGGCACTGCAGGGACAGCAGACTAAAACATAACCCCAGTCTTCTTGTGAAAAGGCCTATTTAATTGGCCTGGAGCTCATACCTGAGAGACAGGATTCAGGTTTCCCACACATCTAGAGACTAAGGAGACACTCCCAGGGAATTTAACCAAGAAGACATCATCCTTGTACATACCTTAGCCTCCCCTACAGCTCAAGGACACTTCCTAGAAAGGAGTTTATACCCATGTCTGGAGACCCATTTTTTTTTCTTCAACAGTCATCCAGAGAACACTTCCAAATCTCATCTGGAGGCCAGCAGGGACTACTATTGCTGTTCCACAATATTTACATGTGGCAAAACTGCTGCCTGAGGATCTGGTTTATAATCTGCTAAAACTACGTGTTAAAAGAAATTTCTCCCCTTGGAATGACAGGTTGTGGTGGATCCCCAAAAATTGTGTCGTATGCATATCAGATAAAGGGTTAGTATCCAAGATCTATAAAGAACTTATTAAACTCAACACCCAAAAAACAAATAATCCAGTGAAGAAATGGGCAAAAGACATGAATAGACACTTCTTCAAAGAAGACATCCAGATGGCTAACAGACACATGAAAAAAATCCAATATCAGGGAAATCCAAATCAAAACCACAATGAGATACCACCTCACAGTCAGAATGGCTAAAATCAACAACTCAAGCAACAACAGATGTTGGTGAGGATGCAAAGAAAATCTTTTTTGCACTGCTGGTGGGAATGCAAACATGCAGCCACTCTGGAAAACAGTATGGAGGTTTCTCAAAAAAATAAAAATAGAACTACCCTACAACCCAGCAATTTAACTACTAGGTATTTATCCAACTGATACAGGTATGCTGTTTCAAAAGGGCACATGCACCCCAATGGCTATTGTTGACAGTGGTGCTATAAACAAAGTATGGAAAGAGCTCAGATGTCCATCTAAGGGTGAATGGATAAAGAAGATGTGGTGTGTGTGTGTGTGTGTGTGTGTGTGTGTGTGTGTGTGTGTGTGTACACACACAATGGAGTATTACTCGGCAATCAATGAAACCTTGCCATTTGCAACTAAGTGGATGGAACTAGAGGGTATTATGCTAAGTGAAATTAGAGAAAGACAAATATCATATGACCTCAATCATGAGTAATTTCACATACAAAACAGACGAACATAAGCAAAGGGAAGCAAAAATACAAAAACAGGGAGGGGGACAAACCTAAGAGACTCTTAAATATGGAGAAAAAACTGAGGGTTGCTGGAGGGGTTGTGGGTGGGGGTATGGGCTAAATGGGTAAGGGGCATTAGGGAGGACACTTGTTGGGATGACCACTGGGTGTTATACATATGGGATGAATCGCTGGAATCTACTCCTGAAATCATTGTATCATTATGTGCTAACTAACTTGGATGTAAATTTAAAAATAAATTTTTAAAAAAGTATATGGAAAAGAAAAAAAAATGGGGTCATATGAAGATTAAGTCAGGCACTTTGGACAATCCGTAGGAAGAGTAAGCCAGGTAGTTTGGACAAAGGTTCAAGACACAAGCAAAAGCTAGGGCAAAATTGAGTAAGAAGGATCATCACCTAACAAGGCACTCCTTCAAGACAGAGGTAGCTATTTTATCTAATACTGAGAAACACAGTCAAGCAAAATGAGTAAACAAATATACCCCCAAGAAAAGAACAAGACAAAATCTTAAAGACATACATGATAGGGACATAAGTAATTGACCTGATTATGAATTCAAAGAAATGATCACCAAGAGATGCTCACTGAACTAGGGAGAAGAATGAATGAATATAGTGAGAACTTAAAGCAACAGAAAACATGACTAAGTACTGAGTTAAAGTTAGTACTAAGTCAGAGTTAAAGAATACATTAACTAAAGGGAAAAATATATTAGAGGGGTTCAACAGACTGGATAAAACAGAAGAATGACTCAGTGAGCTCCAAGAGAAAGCAATGGAATGCAGAACAAGAAAAAATATTTTTTTTTTAAATAAACTTAGGGGGCCTCTTCAACAACATTAGGTAGAATAACATTTGTGTGATAGAGGTCCCAGGAGGAGAAGCAAGGAATAAAGGGGGGAAAAATGTACTTGAAGAAGCAATGATTGAAAAGTTCTAGGGGCGCCTGGGTGGCTCAGTCGGTGAGTATCCGACTTCGGCTCAGGTCATGATCTCGTGGTTCGTGAGTTCGAGCCCCGTGTTGGGCTCTGTGCTGACAGCTCAGAGCCTGAAGCCTGCTTCAGACCCTGTGTCCCCCTCTTTCTCTGCTCCCCCCCTGCTTGTGCTCTCTTTCAAAAATGAATAAACATAAAAAATTTTTTTTTAAAAAGAAAAGTTCTAACTTGGAGGAGGAAACAAACATCCAGGTCCAAGAAGTTCTGAGAGTCCCCAATAAGATAAATGCAAGGACAGCCACATCAAAACCCATTATAATTAAAGTGTCAAAAGTCAGACAATCTTAAAAGCACTAAGAGAAAAATTGTTACATCAAAAAAAATCCCAGAAGGTTATCAGATTTCTCAGCAGAAACTTTGCAGATCAGAAGGGAGTGGCAGAACATATTCAAAGGAAACCTTTTCCAAACAAGAGCTTCCTAGACAAACCAACAACAACAACAAAAAAATTCATCACTACTAAACCTGCCTTACAAAAAATATTATAGGTATTTCCTTAAGCTGGAAAGAAAGAGCACTAATAACATGCAAAGTAAAAATCTCACTGGAAAAGGTGAGATACACATAGTATATAGTAAAGGTAGTTCATATAGTATATAAAAAAAAACGTACTAAGGTTAAAGAAAAAAATCTGTAAAACTAAGTACAACTCCAAGAGATAGAGAAAACAAAAGTGTAAAAAGTGACAACAAAGTGCGGCTGAGGTGAGCAAAAATTTGTTTCAAATGTGTTCAAAATTAAGTTGCTATCAACTTAAAATGTACTCTAATATAAATAGAATGACACGTGTGAGCCTCGTGATAAACACCGAGCAAAAAACTTACAGAAAATGCACAAAAAAAAAAAAAAGAATCTAAATATAACACTAAAGTTATCAAAGCACATGGGCAAAGAGAACAAAACTGAACTACAACAACAACCAGCAAACAATTAGCAAAATGCCAATAATTACATACTTACCAATAATCACTTTAAATGTAAAAGTGATTCTCCAATTCTAAATTCTCCAAGTCTAAATTCTCCAATTAAGACTGTAACTGAATGCATTAACATACACACACACAATCTATATGCTGCCTACAATGGCATCAAGAACTAAGGAACACACAGGCTGAAAGTGAAGGAACTGAAAAAAGTCTGTGCAAATGGAAACCAAAAGAAAGCTGAGGTAGCTACACTCATCACACAATATGGACTTTAAAACCAAGAATGTAGGGGTGCCTGGGTGGCTCAGTCAGTTAAGTATCCGACTCTTGGTTTCAGCTCAAGTCACTATCTCAGTTTGTGGGATTGAGCCCCAAGTCGGGCTCTGTGCTGACAGCAAAGAGCCTGCTTGGGATTCTCTCTTCCCTGCCCCTCTCTGCCCCTCCCCTGCTTACGCATGCACTGTATCTCAAAATAAATAAAGTTAAAAAATAGTTAACAAAGAATGTAGTAATAGACAAAGAGGAACACTTACAATGATAAAGGGGTCAATCCAGTGAGAAGATACACAAAATTGACAAAACTTTAGCTAGATTCACTGAGAAAAAAAAGCTCAGATAATAAGTGAAAGAAGTTGAAACTGATACCATGGAAATACAAAAGATAATGAAGAAACTACTATGAACAATTATACCCAAAAAAATCAGGCAACCTACACAAAAATTGGTAAGTTTCTAGGGATTTACAGTCTTCCAAGACTGAATGATAAAGAGATTAAGACTGTGAAAAGTGATTTAACTTCCTTGCTAGTCGTCAAGAAACCCAAGTCCAGAACTAGACAGCTTCACTGGCAGATTCTAAACAACATTCAGAGCAGCAATAATACCTATCTCTCTCATTCTTCCAAAATACTTAGGTGGAAGGAAAGCTTACCAACTCATTTCATGAGGCTCACATTACCCTAGTACCAAAACCAGACACATACAAACCACACCACAACCCTACCCAAAAAAGTTACAGGCAAATATCCCTAATGGACATAGAGACAAAATTCCTCAACAAATTCAATACATTAAACAAATCCTACACCATGATCAAGTGAGATTTATTCCAAGGAAGCAAGAATGGCTCAATATCTACGAATCAGCATGATACACCATGTTAACAAAATAAAAATCATATAATTAATAGATGAAGGATTTGACCAAATTCAACAGCCATTTATGATAAAAGAGATGTAAGTGGCTATAGAGAGAATATACCTCAACATAATAAAGACCATATATAACAAACCCACGGCTAACATACGAGATGGTGACATACTGAGAGCTTGCCCTCAAGATCAGGTTCAAGGGAAGAATTCTCACTCTTGCCACTTTCACTCTATAGTATTAGAAGTTCTAGCCACAGTCATTAGGCAAGAAATAAAATACCAATTAGGAATAAGTGTAACTGTCACAGTTTATAGAGGACATACTATATACAGCAAATGCTAAAGACTCCACCAAAAAAAAAAAAAAATAGATTTAGAAAAGTTGTTGGATACCAAATCAATAGACAAAAATCTGTTGTGTTTCTAGACACTAATATACTATCACAAATGTATCAAGAAAACCCATTTATAATAACAAGAAGAATACACCTATGAAGAAACAACCAAAAAGAGGTAAAAGAATGAAGGCTTTAAGATCTTGGTCAAAGAAATTGAAGACAAATGGAAAAATATTGCATGCTGATGGATCAGAAAGATTAATATTGTTAAAAGGTCTGTAGTACTCCAAATAGTCTACCAATTCAAAGCAATCCCTATCAAAATTCCAGTATTTTCTTTCACAGAACCAGAACAAATACTTCTTAAGTTTGTATGAAACCCACAGAAGACCCTTAATAGCTAAAATAATCCTGAGGACAAAAAAAAAAAAAAAAAAAAAAAAAAAAGAACAAAGCCAAAGTTTCACATTCTGATTTCAAACTATACTACAAAGCTGTAGTAATCAAAAGTACGGTATTGGCATAAAAACACACACATATGTCAACAGAAAAGAATGGAGAGCCCAGAAATAAACTCACACATATTTAATTCACTTGTAACAAATAAAGCCAAAAATATATAATGGGGAAAGTACAGTCTCTACAATAAATGGTGCTGGAAAAACTGGTTACATGCAAAAGAATGAAACTGGCCCACTACCTAACACCATATACAAAATTAACTCAAAATACATAAAAAAAACTTGAAGACAAACCTGAAACTACAAAATCTTTATGAGAAAACATTGATGGTAAGCTCTTTGACATCAGACTTACCTGTCTAATTTTTCATTTGACTCCAAAGGCAAGGGAAACAGACAAAAGTATAGTATTGGGACTACATCATACTAAAAGGATCTGCACAACAAAGGAAATCAACAAAATGAGAAGGCAACCTATCACAGAAGATCTTTACAGATCATATCCAGGAAAGGGCTAATATGCCAAATCACTAACAACGTCAATTCAACAGCAAAACAAAAACAAAAACAAGTAATCCCATTTTAAAAATAGGAAAAGGACCTGAAAGAATTTTTGCCCCAAATAAAGACCTCCAGTAGCCAATAGACATATGAAAAGATGCTCAATATCATTCATCAGGGAAATGCAAATCAAGACCACATATTACCTTACACTGTCAGAATGGCTATTATCAGAAAAAAAAACAAGAAATGTGTTGTCAAAGATATGGAGAAAACGAGAGCCCTTGTGCACTGTTGGTGGGAACGTAAACTGGCACAACTGTGGAGAACAGTATAAAGGTTCCTCAAAAAATTAAAAATACAACTATCATAGGACCCAGAAATTCTACTACTGGTTACTCATGCAAAAAGAAAAAACTCTAAATCACAAAGATATATGTCCTTATGTTCACTGCAGTGTTTACAATAGCAAAAATATGGAAAAAACCTATGTGCCTATCAATGGATGAATGAAGATGTGTGTATATAGCCACAATGGAATGCCACTCAGCCATAAAAAGAATGAAGTCTTTTGAAGAACATGGATGGGCCTTAAGGGTATTATGCTAAGTGAAGTCAGATGAAGAAAGAAATACATGTTTTCTTCTATATGTGGAATCTGAAAACCAAACAAAACCGAGACTCATAGATACAGAGAACAGATTGATAGTCACTGGGAAACAGGAGAGGGTACAAATGGGAGAAGGGAATTAATAAGTGCCAACTACCAGCTGTAAGTCATAGAAATGTAATACACAGAATGGGGAATAGAGTCAGTAACATTCTATTAATTTTCTAAGGGGACACATGATAACTAGACTTCCTGGAGGTGACCACTTTGCAATGTACACAAGTGTTGAATTGCTATATTGTACACCTGAAACTAATATGTCAGTTATACTTATTTTAACCTGTGACAATACTTTTAAAAAATAAGCACAGCTGTATTATCTTTTGGCAATACTTAAAAACTCTTACAGAATAATCTGATATTTGGTGTTTGCCTCAAAACCAATACTCAATAAAGGTAAGTGGATAAAGGTATTCATTAAGCAATTTCAGTTTAGATCTTCTGAAGGTGGATGGTGAGTGCCCGAGGTTCATTTTTATCATCTCTACTTTAAATCATCTTCTGGATGATTTAAAAGTTAGGCAAAGTTCTAATAATTTTTTTTTCCTAATTAAAAAAATGGGGAGGGGCACTTGTAGGTTATTAGTTTGTTTGTTTGTTTTTTCTTTTGAGTCTGGAGAACAAGATATAATTCACTCTAGTTAAATTCTGTAGCTATGTTCCTCCACTTACCACTGTCACATGTAGAAACCAAAAGAGTCCCTCATGACCTGTCCTCCAGGAATTGCAGAGATGTGACACATCCAGAACGTTCTAAATGGTCTATATCCTGATGCCATGTGGCTCTCATAAGTAGGAAGAAACTATAAAGTGGCACAAAATAACCAATTTTACTAACTACTTTGGAAAATCTTAAATATTCAGTATTATTAAAGTACATTAGTCCATCTGACATAAAGTTGGAATGTAAACTGCATCAGGTTTGGAGAATTATGGTGTAATAAAAGTGTGCAGCAGAACTGGATGGTGGAATAGCTCTCTCAATCTCATTGAAATGTGTTCTGTTATCAATCATGGATATAAAACAGCACATTTAAGAATTTGGCAAGGTAGAACACACAAATTTCCCCCCCAAGATGAGCATATATATCATTGACTCATGTAACAAATATACAAATACATAGCAGAAAAAAAAATTTTAAAGTCAGCATCAACATATTATAAAACATACACCACAGTTCAAAACACACTATTTGGTATAATTCAGGGACAGGGTACATTTGTACTGTGAGATAAAGCAATTATGTTGGTGTTATTAAGGACCACACTTTTGGCATAGGAGAGAGAATATATAGATGTTAAAAATCAAAGATTACATTTTTTTTTAAATCCCATCATCCTAAATTTGAATTGGCAGTGTCACTGTGCACTTGAAATATTATATACATATAAAAGCAGGAACTACACTGATAGCAGTGAGTGCTCCCAGTAACAAGATGGTCTATAACTTCTAAAAAGATTCTAGAAAAGGAGGCTTACAGTATGGAGAAGTGCATCTTTGGAGGTTAATTCCTTTCCCTACCCCCACCAAAAAGGATACAATTGTCTAACTATTTTGTTACTCTAAAAAAATTAACCAAATGCAAACAAGTGAAGATTTATGGAAAACTGCTGGCCCTTCAACTCAAGACATTATGTACCCTCCTTGTTTGGGGCTAAAATCCACCACTCACCTTCAGTTTTGTCAATGATAATGCAAGTACTGCCAATGTGGGGATGACCAAGATACCAGTAGCTCTCTCTGCCAGAGAGATTGGGCATAATTCCAGACACAGGAATTTTTTTTTTTATATATACACAGAGACAGCATCATCAGTAGGACATAAATGGGAAACAGTTCTACTAGCCTAAGAGTGTGGTCCTGATTGGATCAAGAAGTGAACCAGACAGAAACTCAGTATGAAGGTCCTTGGAAGGAACACCCAAAGAGAGCTAAACTTCCCACACATCCCTGACTGGCGATCCATGCAAATATGGAAGATATACCCAAGAGAGAGGAGTTGAAAGTACAAGTCAAATCTTTTCAGACTAGTGTGTTCATTTTCTTTGAGTAAATACCCAGTAGTAAATTATTGGATCATACAGTTATTAGATTTTAATTTTCTTGAGGTGGAATTTAAGAAAAAAAAAACCAACAATGAAAACAAAGACAAGCCAAAAACAAACTCTTAAACATTTTTTTAAATATTTATTTTTCAGGGACAGACTGAGCAGGGAGGGCCGAGAGGAATAGTATCAGAAGCAGGCTCCAGGCTCTGAGCTGTCAGCACAGAGCCCAATACAGGGTTCCAACTCATGAACCCAAGATCATGACCTGAACCAAAGTCAGACACTTAACCCACTGAGCAACCCAGGCACCCACAAAAAACAGACTCTTAAATGTAGAAAACACACTAGTGGTTGTCAGAGGGGAGGTGGGTAGGAGGACTGAGGGGGGTAAAGGAGATTAAAGTACACTTATCTTGATGAACACGGAGGAATGTATAGGATTGCTGAATCATTAGAATACACACCTGAAACACTAGGTTATACTTGAATAAAGTAATTACTGATAAACAAAAAGAAAAAAAGACAACTGGGTAACTAGCACAACTCTGAATGTGTTCCCCATCCCACACATCATCAGCAGAGGGAGGAAGATTTACTGGCTTAACATATTTGAGCACAAGCTATTGCTTATCCACTGACTGACCATTAAGCTATGTGGATGCTGGGTGACTCCTAGGAAGCCAGGCTAGATAATAAAAAAAAAGCAGAGACACAAGCAACTACACACTGAAGGGGCAATAAATTGTGCAGTTTAAGTGCAGGTAAGTTACAGAAAATAAGACAAAAAAGAATATAAAATTTCTGTAATATATTGTCTCAGCTGTCCAATTTAACAAAATATTACAGGGTAGCAAAAAAAACAAACAGGCAATTGTGACCCATACTTGAGAAAAAACCCTCCATAGAATGAGGAGAACTACATGTAGAATTTAGCAGCCCCAAATTTCAATGCAGCCATTATTCTGTCCAAAGAATTAAAGGAAAACCTATTCAAAGCATTGAAGGAAAATCTGATGACAAGACTCAAATAAGAGATCTAAAGAGAAAGTTCAAGACCAAAATGGAAATTCCAATTTAAAAATGTAGTAATGAAAATGAAAAATTTGTTAGATGGCCTCAAAAGATTTTGATGGCTAGAGGAAGTAATGTGAGAAATGAAAGATTAAAGAAAAAGTGACACTTATCAGAAAATCACGAAATACCAACACACATGTAATGTGAATTGCAGGAGAAAACGAGCATAAGTGGCAAAAAAAAAAAAAAAAAAAAAAAAAAAAAAAAAAAGAAACCTGAAAAGATCCAAGTCATTACTCCTATCCTCATAGCCGGGGGGGGGGAGGGGGGAATCTTTAAAAAAATGAAAAATTCATTAATTTTCATAGACTCAGAACTGTTTTCACAGGGCCAACAACCACCCTGAATATGAAGAGACAGTTGAATCTAGAGACTTACAGTAATAGTCTGTTTACTTGGGCAGAAGCCACTGGAGCAATTAACTGGTTGGAATATTTAACTGGTAATTTTGATCAATTTCTGGAACCTAGAGACTAGCTTGAGAGTGAAACTCCTGGGGGATGCATCCTTAGAGGAACCTCCACACTTTTTTTTATGATTGGGAATCCCACTGTGCTTTTAGAGTGAGGAACTAACAAAAATCTTGTGTGGCTCTGTCAGAGGAAGGGTAAAAGTAACCACTGTGAAATATGCCCATATCAGTCTCTATAACAAAGGTATGCTGCACAGTGGGAGAGACTATCCTACCCTATCCCACTTGGGAGAAGGCAATTTCCACTACTCCAGCCCTATCTGGCCCTTCCAGATTCACTTAAGAGGGAAATAAAATCCCAGCAAGCTCTTTAGTAGGTACTGACAAACTGATTCTCAAGTCTATTTTCTGAAAGGAAAAAGGTCTACAATCACCAACACAGCTTTGTGGAAAGTGGTCAGAATTAGGAGACGTTATTCAATATCAAGGATCACTATAGAGCTGTAATAATCAGGACAGCATGGTAAGGGCAAAAGCATGCTTTCATCATTAGAATAGAGGGCTCAAAAGGAGAACCACACAAATACAATCCATTGATCTTGACAAAAGAACAAAGGCAAACCAATACAAAAAGGAGTGTCTTTTCAACTAATGGATATCCACATGCTAAACAAAGTTTATACAGACCTTTTATCTCACACAAAATTTAAAAAGACCATAGACCTAAATGTAAAACATCAGACTTATATAAAACTTAAAGACGTAGGAGAGAATACCTAGATTACCTCAATCTGGCAATGAATTTTCACATATACCATCAATAACATGATCCATGAAAGAAAAAAATGGAAATTGGACTTTATTAAAATTAAGAAATTCTCAGAGTACCTTGCTGGCTGGCTCAGTTGGTAGAGCATGTGACTCTTGATCTCAGCATTGTGAGCTGGCATCCCACATTGGCCATAGAGAGGTCTTAAAAATAAGTTTTTTTTAATTACCTCATAGACCCTTAAAAAACAGATGACACAGTAGGAGAAAATATTCTAAAGACATGCATTTGATGAATTACTTGTATCTAAAACAAAGAACTCTTAAAACTCCACAAAAAATAAAAACCAGATACTCACTGAAGAGGATACATAGATGGCAAATATATGGAAAAGACAGACATTAGTCATTAAGGAATTACAAATTAAAACAACGAAATCCTCCTAAGCACAGATTGGACAAAGTCTAAAAATTTGCCAATACCAATTGCATCCAAGAGTGTAGAGTAAAAGGAGCTCCTATTCATTTCCTGGTGGCAAAGTGGTATGGCCACATCAGAACACAATTGGGCAGTTTCTTACTTAACCAAACATAGGCTTAGCATACAATCCAGCAATCTCATATTTACATATTTACTCAAGTGTTGGGGTAAACATGGCCACACAGAAGCCTGCACATTTATAGTAGTTTTATCCATTATCAAGAATCAGAAGCAACCAAATTTCCCAGAATAAGTAAGTAACGTAACTGTGGTAGGTCTATACGATGGAAAATTATTCAGTGATAAGAAATAAGGTATCAAACCATGAAAAGGCATGGATGAATACTAATTGCATACTGGGGAATAAAATAATTTGACAGTCTTTAAAGACTCTAATTCCAGTTATTTGACATTCTAGAAAAGACTAAAGTAGAAGAACTATGAAAGTTCTGGGAGAGGAGCAGGAGGGCTGAGTAGGTGAACCACAGAAATCTTACAAGGATAAAATTATTCTGTATGATACAGTAATGGTAGTTACATGACATCATGCATTTGTCAAAACCCACAGACCTCCACAGCACAAAGAGTATATCTTAATGTATGCACATTTTTAAAAGTCATTGAGGATGTTAGGAGAATCCTAGTATGGAACATAGAATGTGATTCAACTAACTATGTAACACACATACAATAAAACCTCACTGACTTGGTTTCGGGAACAGCACGCTGATCTAGGTAATTGTGGCAATGAGTCAAGTCTGTAAAACTAATAGCAAAAAAGACTGTACATAAGCACTGCTCTTTAACTGATAAAGGTGTTTCCCATGGGGGTAGGAATTAATTCTAGTATATCCAGATAAACTGTGTTTGAACAATATTCAGAATAAATGGTAGGAGCCAGGTCTCCCACTATTGCAGTCACAGTTTACAAATAAGGGTGTGAAAGAGGCATAGAACGATCCATATGGTAATGGACTGAAGTCCGAGACATCAGCATGAACTCAGGTTCAGCTTAAAATACAGATGATTATATAGGGAATTACTTCTAGTTATATGCATATACATGAGCTAGTAAAAACACATTTCCTTGCTCTGTTAGCTGAGAGGACATACAAGCAATGATACTCCAGTTAAAATGTACAAACAGCACTCAGATCTTAATTCCTGTTTCTTAAATACTCCATTCTTAAACACCATTCTTAACATTGTAAGACAGGGGAAGGAAATATACAAGGTGAGCCTAGAGCACATCATAGTGCCATAAATTAAGAAAATGTACGCTCAGTCAGTTAAGTGTCTGACCCTTGGTTTCAGCTCAGGTTGAGATCACAGTTTGTGGAATCAAGCCCCACATCAGATTCTGCACTGACAGCTCAGAGACTGGAGTTTGGTCACACCAACACTCATCATTTAGTTTGATAAGATGTGCCACTGATGCATGCTGAAATGGCATTTTTTTGGTATTCTTCCCCAAAACACTTAACACCAGTCTAACCACAAGGGGGGGGGGGGGAAGGCAAATCCCAAAATAGAAATATTATAAAAAATATCTGACCAGTACTCCTCAAAATTATGAAGGTCATCAAAACCAAGGGACATTTGAGCAAGTGTCACAGCTTTGAGGGATGTAAGATAACATGATGACTAAAGGCAATGTGATATCCTAGATGAAAACACAGAACAGAAATAAGACATTGGGTAAAAACTAAGCAGTTCTGAAAATATTATGAACTTTTGTCAATAGTAATGTCTCCTAATCAGTTCAGCAACTTTAACATACCATAATAAAATATTAATAGGGGGAAAAAGGTATTAGATGTACAGATCTTGACTTCCCAGGATGATGGGGTTAAATCCTTAGAAACCCATTTTAAGTTGGAAAAATCTCAAGTCAAAAATTCATCTAATAAACCTAATTTATCTAATAAAGCTATGAACATCATAGCTCAGCCTAGTGTACCTGAAATATGCTCAGAACACTTATGTTACCCTACAGGTGGGCTAAAATAAAACACAAAGCCTACTTTATACTTAAGTGTTAATATCTCATGAAATTTACTGGAAATCTCCTTGGAAGTGAAAAATAGAATGGTCATGTGGGTACAGAATGGTTCTAAGTGAATGCATTCTTTATCACTGTGATCACATGTCTGGGAATTGTGGCTCTCTGCTACTGTCCAGTATTGTAGAGTACCCGAATACATATCGCTAGCCTGGGAAAAGTTCAAAATTCAAAGTACAGTTTCTAATGAATGTGTCACTTCCATACCATTATAAAGTCAAAAAATTTTAAGCCATGAATTATAGGAATTCTCTATACTAATAGTGCTCTATAAATTTTAAGCTGTTCTAAATATATATATATTTAAGTATTTAAATGGTTGAAACTTTATAATTTGATTTTAAAAACTACACAACCAAGCAGCTCAATGAAACCCAGGTATTATAAAAACACAAATACATAGACACATCATTGCACAAGTCCAGAAAACCAAAGACAAAGAAAATCCTGAAAACAGCAAGAGAGGAAAGAATCCCATGCAAAGGAAAACAGTACTACTTAAGGTTGACTTCTGAATCAGAAGCAACAGGGGCCAAAATACAGTGGACATAGTCAAAGTGCTGTCAAACAAGAATCCTAAATCCAGTAAATCTCTTCTTTTAAAAAAAAATAAAATGGAAAAAATAACGCCCTTCCAGGTAAAGTCTGAAAAAAGTTGCTGCCACCAAGTCTGCCTTACAAGAAATATTATAAAAGTCCTTCAGGATGAAATAAATTAAACCTGTAAAATAACCTATACCCATTAGAAAGAAATTAATACATCCAAAAATTGTAAATATACAGGTAAATAAAAGACCACATAGATTTCCTGAAATTCTCATAGTACTTTTTTGAAGATTTTATAAGACAATAAAAACACTGTATTTAGGGGATTTAAAATTTATAAAGACCTCTTATATAGTACCATAATAAGAGAAACAGGAGACTGGAAGACATTAAGCCATTTTAGATCAAAGTTGCCATATTTTACAGTAATTAAGTCCCTATTTACCTGAAGTAGATGATAAAGATGTATAATGTAATCCCTACCAACTACTAAGAACTCCAAAAAACTTTTTAAAAAAATAGCAGATACAGTTACAGAACTGAACTCCCATGAGTCAAAGAAGAAACCCCAAGGACTAAACATCTGAACAATTGTCCATGGAAATATAGAAGCCTGGAATAGAGGCCAAGTGGCAGCACTTAACCATCTCAAGCAAAGTGGTCAAAATCACTGTAGTAGGCAACAAGGATGGAACGGCCTAGTGTTGACCTAGGAACACGGTGGACAGACATCAACACTACTGATTAACAAGTCACAATGAAAACAGATAATAAGTGGGTAAGCAGAAGGAATAGGTCATTCACCTTATGAAAAATCCTGATACTTGGCCTCTTTCCATAACAAAGTCGATCCTCAGACTCAGGACCCATCAAATCCAAGAGAATCCAGGTCCTAAAGATGAAGTAACCCCACAGAAAGTATTCATACTCATGCTGTCCACAGTCTTCCTGACATGTGACTATGGCTCCTTTTTCAGACAACCACACACTGGAGAAAGAATAACCAGATATTTCTAAGCTAGGTGTCCACACAGGCTATGAGGTGATGCTGAGAAGCAGTGACCCCAAGAGTCCTCATGATCTCCTGCTAGAGTTTGAGTGTATGGGGCCCAGGCAGTAAAAAAAAAAAAAAAAAATACTGACCCACGTCCAGCTCAGTGTGCCCAATATGCCTAGGGGCACATCTGGTAAGAATTTCTCAATTCCAAATTGCTTAATTAGAAGGGACATGAGTAACAGTCCAGAAACTTCCTATTGGCTCCTAAGCCTAAAAAGCAAGACCTAATATAGTAGGAAAAGTCAAATGGAATTCCCTGAGACTTCTCCTTTCAGTCAAGATAGGAATCAACAGTATCATATCATGGAAAGAGAGGAAATCAATGCCACTTTCAAAGACTTAAATACGTGATGGCAGTGACATCTTTCCCTATTCAATTCCTTGATGTGGCTCCTGCAAGAAGCCCAGCGAATCACAAATGGATAGTGAACCACTGCAAACCTAGTCAGGTAGTAGTCCCAAGTACAGCTGCCATAGCAGAAAGGTTATCTTTAGTAGAGCAGATTAACACATCCCTGGTTATATGATAGTTCTATACCTGGAATATTTACCAATACAGTCTTTTGGTATTCACCAGAAAGGAGAATTAGAAGCAGTTTGTTTTCACTTCAGGCAAGCCATATAAATTTGTAGGTCTTGAAAAGCCAACTTAATTATCCTGCTTTCTCGGGAACCCTCTTGCACTGTTGGTGGGAATGCAAACTGGTGCAGCCACTCTGGAAAACAGTGTGGAGGTTCCTCAAAAAATTAAAAATAGACATACCCTATGACCCAGCAATAGCACTGCTAGGAATTTACCCAAGGGATACAAGAGTACTGATGCATAGGGGCACTTGTACCCCAATGTTTATAGCAGCACTCTCAACAATAGCCAAATTATGGAAAGAGCCTAAATGTCCATCAACTGATGAATGGATAAAGAAATTGTGGTTTATATACACAATGGAGTACTACGTGGCAATGAGAAAGAATGAAATATGGCCCTTTGTAGCAACGTGGATGGAACTGGAGAGTGTCATGCTAAGTGAAATAAGCCATACAGAGAAAGACAGATACCATATGTGTTCACTCTTAGGTGGATCCTGAGAAACTTAACAGAAACCCATGGGGGAGGGTAAGAAAAAAAAAGAGGTTAGAGTGGGAGAGAGCCAAAGCATAAGAGACTCTTAATTTTTTTTTCAACGTTTATTTATTTTTGGGACAGAGAGAGACAGAGCATGAACAGGGGAGGGGCAGAGAGAGAGAGGGAGACACAGAATCTGAAACAGGCTCCAGGCTCTGAGCCATCAGCCCAGAGCCTGACGCGGGGCTCGAACTCACGGACCGTGAGATCGTGACCTGGCTGAAGTCGGACGCTTAACCGACTGTGCCACCCAGGCGCCCCAGAGAGAGACTCTTAAAAACTGAGAGCAAACTGAGGGTTGATGGGAGGGTGGGAGGGGAGGGGAGGGTGGGTGATGGGTATTGAGGAGGGCACCTTTTGGGATGAGCACTGGGTGTTGTATGGAAACCAATTTGACAATAAAGTTCATATATTGAAAAAAATTTTTTAATTAAAAAAATTTAAAAAAATTATCCTTTCTGTTAAAATATAGTTCAACAGGACCTGAACCATCTGGACATTCTGCAGAACATCACACTGTCCATTATATAGATGGGAGATTTATCAAACCTGATAATAATTGGCAATTACAGATGCCTTGGTAAGATAAATGCATTCTATAACATCAAAGATACATCTCTAAGGTTCAGAGACCTGCCTTATTGGTCAAGGTTTTGGGGGTTTGGTGATCCAGAGCATACTAGAATAGCTGCCTCAAAGTAATTATACCTGGCAACTCCTACCATTAAGAAACAGTGATTGGTAAGCCTCCACGTTTTGGAAAACACATATTCCACACTTGGGAATCCTGCTCAATCCCATTCATCAGGTCACAAAGACTGTAAAGTTTTAAGTGAGGCCCAGAGCAATACAAGATGTTTATATACTGGAGTAAGAAACAGGAGACTCTACTAGAGTTCTAATAGTGAATTGAAAGCAAAACTTCAAGGTTTCTGAAGCAACACCATACCAACTTTAGCAGATAACTACAGAGGATTCGAAAAGTGGCTCTGCATGCTACCTGGCACTGGTAGAAACTGAATATTTATCGAGTACCAAGTGACCCTTAGACCACAAATGAACAGCACACACTCCATACTACTAGATGCATCAAGCTGGAAGTTTGCACGGGCCAAGAAAAACCCATCATAAAGTGGAAATTGTTTCATAAATCAGGTTTGGGCTAGTCCAGAGGTCCATACATATGGTCTTATGAGACATTCTCTATCGGCAGCTGGAGGAGGAGTAAGACAACCAAGCTTGGTTAACAAGTGAATCATCTTGGTCTGTGGATACAAGACAGAAACAGACTGCTATCTCATTACAGGTCCACTCATACAGGTCTTTGAAAGACAATGGTGAGAAGAAATACTCTCAATGTCAAGGATTCAAATGGAACAACTTGCTACTCACTTTATGTAGAAAATACAGTGGCCCAAAATTAGGATATACTTGTAGTTACATGAAGTGGTAAATGACTTGCCTATCTGATCAGAGGCCTTGAAGTTGCAATATTAGAAAACTGAGTGCAAGAATATCCAAGAGGTGAATGTTGGATTTAGGGGAGTGGGCACAAAATGTGAGCATCTTTGGACTGCACATAAATGCCCAACAGAAATTATCAACTGCAGAACAAGTCCAAGCAACCAAGTGGAGAGGTCTTCTCAGGGATCAACCAGCTTCTTTCTTCTAACAAGGGCTCGTCCAATGTGATCAACACTGAATTAGCCAAAGTGACAGACACAGGGCTATGCATGGTTCATAGGGTTCATAATGTCAGTAAGGCTAATGTCCAATATCCAAGCAATAGAGGGCAATGCTGAGAGCTTCCAGTAAAATACCAAATCTGACGAAGACCAGTGTCTCATGGGAAGTTGATTTATTGGACATTTAACTTCTCAAAGTCTTGTTTTATCTTGGCTGGCTCATATTCCAGATAGTTTACCTTCTCTACTCACAAAGCCTCAGACAGCATGACCATCCGCATTGGTTTCTTAGGGCTGCCACAAACTGGAAACTGCAAACAAAAATCTATTCTTTCACAGTACTGGAGGCCAAAAGTCTGAAATCGAGGTGTTGGCAATTTTGGATCTTTCTGGATGTTCAGAAGGAGAATCTATTCAAGGCCTGTCTCCTAGCTTTAAGTGGCTGGAGCAATCCTTGGCATTCCTTAGCTTGCAGACACATCACTTCAAACTCTGTTTTATGTTACCTTCTTTAGGTATTCCTCCCTTCTCTTTTCCTACACACAGCACTTGTCATTGGATTTAGGGCCTACCGTAATCCAGGACAATGATTTCTGCCTTGTCATTTTGGGTCCCTTATGTCAAAGAGCTAGTAGGCACAAAAAAGGAGTCACCTTGCTGGAAGAGGTAATTAACCTGAATCATTATGAAAATGTACAACTGATACTACATGATAGGGGAAGGAAGAAATTTGATATTCTGCTAATCCACTGGGGCATCTTGGTGACTTCATACCCAATTGTCACTATAAATGGGAAGATTCAGAAACCATAGTCTGATAAGGGTATGGTAACCAGAGACTAAGACCCCTCAGTAATGAGGGTCTGGATGGGTCACCCTATTAAGCCAGCCATGAAGACCAGAAGGGATAACCAATTGGGAGCCAAACCTAGAATGGGTAATGGGTGAGGGGCAGAATTACAACTCAATTTGAAGTTCAGGACCAATTAAATTCAACTATTCTCCTTGATTTTTTTAAACAAGATTATCCAGAAAAGGTCACAAACATACTGGCACAGTTGTGTTTGAATGAAGTCATCTGAATGTGAGAAAGGAATTTAAATTGTGCAAGGACTGTACTTCCCTTGAAGCCCTTGGTGCCTGGAGCCAAATCCCCTTCCCTGAACTTGTATACACAGACCCACCCATTGTTAGTAATGGCTGACAAATGCTCAAAACTGTCCCTTTCTCCAAATTTCCCTTGGCTAAATGCCAACGGGAGCAGTCTCATTCAAGAGGTTAAGCCTTGCCACCAAGGATGCTCAGGGATATGGTAAGTACAAAAGGTTTGTCCCTTTGCTTTACGTAGACTATCTCTACACTATGATTTGTGCTACACAAAGAGCTTAAGACCAAGACATAGCTCATCTTTAGCTATATATAGCTAATCTTTAGTTAATTCTCCTGCTAGGCTTTCTTTTCTTGCTGTATCTTGCTTTCCTCAGTATTCTTCTCTTGAGGAGTTATGCACTCAATAACTTACTTTTACAGGAATCACTAACCCTGACTCTGCTTCTAGAGAATATATGTAAGGTATAAACCAAACATAACATGGTTTCTGAAAGACTGAAAAATTAAGCAGAAATTTTAGTACTCTCACAATGTTAGTAAGGAAAAGAAATGGTATTCAAAGCCCATAAAGTAAAGGGATCCTGATAATATTTCAGGCTTTTACTTAGGATACCCAAAGAGCTATACACTCAACTTCTAATTAGCTCAATCCTAACTAGCTTCTAACTATATTGATGTGATCTGCCACTATCTTCTCTGTAGGGAGACCAGAATCTCTTCCTTTTTTCATAAACTATGTCTGGCATTCAATGACCAGGCATAGGGGAAAAAAAAAAAAAATAGGACCAAGAGTTTAAATAGCAAATAGAAATAGACCCACAAGTGATCCAGATTTTCAAGTTAATAGACATAATTAAAGTATTATGGTCAAGACACTAAATAAGACACAGTATTTCAGACAGTAACTTTTTTACTACAGTGAAAATTCTAGAATTGAAAAACAATTGAAATTAAGATGGGAGTTTAACAAAGTTGAAAAAAATTTGATGAAACGAATAAAAAATGGGAACACATTGGGGTGTCTGGGTGGCTCAAGCTGGGCATCCAACTTCGGCTCAGGTCATGGTCTCAACGGTTTGTGGGTTCAAGCCCATCATGAGGCTCTGTGCTGACAGCCTGCTGCGGATTCTGTATCTCATTCTCTCTCTGCCCTCCCCCACATGTTCTCTGTCTCCCAAAAATAAATTTTAAAAAAATTAAAAAAAAAAAAATGGTAACACAGGGCTAGGAAGCATACAGACTTAAACAAGGAGAAGATAGGATAGGCACAAGATATATGGGCTACAAATTTTTATAGCATTAATATACATCTAATTCAGTAGTTAATGTCAGACAATTCTGCCTTTTAGCCCAGAGGACATGTGGTAGCATCTAAAGATTTTTTTTTTTTTTTCCAATCAAAACTTCTAGGAGGTTGTTACTGGCATCTAGTAGGTAGAGACCAAAAGTACTGTTAAGCAATCCTATAATGAATTTGACTCTCACAGATATTAATTATCTGATACAAAAATTTCCATAGAGCTGTTGACAAGCTTGGATACAAACAGTCTAAGGAAGAGAACAGAATCTGGAAGAAGCAATATTTAAAGAGCTAATGGCTAATATTTTTCCAAAACTAACAAAATACAACAACACAAGTATTTAAAAAAAAAAGCTTAAGTCTCGTCAGCTAATTAATCATATGCACTTACTGGATTCTAGCCCAAAGAGGCAAAAGAAATGTCATTCAGGGAAGTTTTAACACTGGCTAAACCTTTAATAGTTTTAAAAAAATCATTTTTTAAAGATAGTGTTCCTTTTTTTAAGCTATTTTTTAAGTTTTATTTATTTCAAGAGAGAGAGTAAGGGATCAGAGGAAGGGCAGAGAGAGGGACACAAAGAATCCTAAGCAGGCTCTGTGCTAGCAGGGGCTCGAACGCATGAACCACGAGATCGTGACCTGAACAGAAACCGAGAGTTGGATACTTAACCAACTGATCCACCCAGGTGCCCCAAGAAATCATTTTTCAAAAGTTTTATAGTGTATATGTTTTTGTTTTTTGAGACAGAGAGAGAGAGAGCAAGCGAGCGAGCATGAGCAGGGGAGGGGCATAAAGAGAAGGAGACGCAGAATCTGAAGCAGGCTCCAGTCTCTGAGCTATCAGCACAGAGTCCCATGTGGGGCTTGAACTCATGGACCTCAAGATCATGACCTGAGCTGAAGTTGGAAGCTTAACTGACTGAGCCACTAATACTTGCCTACCCTGTCTTAATCCATGATGCTGCTTTGAAATTCAGCAACTGGATATACTTTCAGTTCAGACCACCCACCCACTTTCAAAATCACTATCAAACTATTCTGACTGCATGTTTCAGTCACACAGACTAGACATACAGTAGTTCAGTCACCACAGACACTAAAATACTAGTACATCTAAGTGGGACACAGTGTCAACCATAGCTCACTGGCTCCCACCTCTTTAAATACTCTGTAAAAACGAGGCTTTCCTATAGCAAGTGCTAAGCACCTATGTTGGTGCAATTCATGTACTGATTGTGACTGGCTAAAATTTTGTTTGAATAATAAAACTTTATACTGGTATGTCCCATTCTTTATAAAATCATTGAAAATACAAACCTATGATCATCCCTTAGCCTATCCTTTAAATACCCTTCTCATGCAGATTTGCCATACTCACTTCCAGGGACAACACACACAACTGCCCAGGCTCCTCATGACCAGAGCGATCCTTCTTCTATTCTCCAGAAAAATATAGCCAGTTTCTCATCCTTAAGAGATCTATCCTCAGATATTTGTACTTTTAGTGTCCATTCTTCCATATTTAATCTTAGTTTGTAAGCCTCACATACTAGCTAGCATAATGCTGTGCACCCACATTACTTAATATGTATTGAATAGCTGAATAAGTGAACAAATACATGTATATATGTCCCTTCAAAATAGAAGTGAATTATTCAATAGCAATCGATGTCAAGTCATTGCCCCACAGAGTACAGGACATGAATTTGTTAAATTGATGTTCTACTTGGATAGAGGCCACTTTCCAAATGAATGTGTCCAAATTCCCATTATGAGTGCCTGGATATGGGGCCGTGCTGTGTTTTCTGCAGAAAGCAACTGTTAAGAGTGCCAAGAAAAGAACTCCTGTGAAACCTGGTGGGACCTTCATTTTATCCAGTTTCCAGATTGTAAAGTGATTGCTTTGGGTTTCTACTATTTCCCATTCTCATTACACTCTTTGTCACCAGAATGGATTTATGTGGTGCCATATTCTGCACACATTACAATGTTTGTCAAGATAATGAATAGTCTGAAAATTTGAATTTCCAATACAGTCAGTGAATTATGAAAGTGTGTCTTAAAATATTTCCTCATTCTGCTCACTCACTCAACAGGCTCAGCTCTCCCTCCTCTCAAAAACCTAACTGTTGCCAGGAAGAGGTCTAAGAGGTCAGTAAAGCAAAGATTAGAATATTGAAAAGGTCAGTGTGGCACGGCCACTTCTTTAATTCACACCACATATTAGACATTAAAATTCTAGGTTCTCACTCTTATGACAAATGAGAATAGAAAAATAGCATAAAATTAATCGGTAACACTTTTTAAAGTGACAAACGGTTATTAATTTCTTTGGTATTCATTACAATAACATTAATCACAAAAAACTCTTTGAATGTAAAAGTAGCTATGTGCAGTTCCATAGGAATTTGGTGGTAATTTAGCATTCATTAATGTCCATTTACAATGAAGTGTTACTGTATTAATCCACTTTCCTGTGACAAAACCTGTAATGGGAGAAAGACAAAGTCTGCTCCTTCTGTAGACTTCCCATTTCAATTGTGAAGCCAACTTGTGTCTTTAGTTAAGACTCAAATTTTAAGTGGTCTCTTGGTTATTATGGTTATCCCAAGTCCAAGGTTCAAAGAATGTAAAAAATTAAGATGATCTGGATACCAAGGAGCATAATACTTTTAAATTTATGTCCGTGAGTTTCCGTATTATCTGCAAGCTACTCTCGCAACTCAATGCCACTAAACAGAAGATTCAATCCTCTTAGAGGTAGGTGGCTATTCCAGGTGTAAGCCCTAACCTTAATTCTGGCTTGTCGTCTTGTTGCGAATCATTAAAATGGAAAGATAATGTCCATTCTGGGGGCAGAGAAGAATATAGATGGAAAAGTGAAACCCAAAACAAAGACCACCATCTCGTAATTCATTAAAGCTATTCAGATTTCATAACCCTTGTTTATTCCGCTGAATCCAATTCCATCAAAAACAAAACTACCAGTCTACTAGAGTACTAGCCAACTTCTCAGAAACGCCTGTAACATCATCTTGTTGTTCTTGACAATTTTTCATCAACCAATACCATCAGATACAACACTAGACACTATTTTAAGTAGTTAACATGCATTAACTAAGCCAATCCTCTCAGCATTATCATGATCATCCCTACTTTATACAGATGGGGAGAGGAACACAGTGCACACAGCTAGCAACTGGCTAAGATCTGGAGCCTGCCAGTCAAGCACTCGAGTCTCTCCTCTGAGAAATTACACTTTGCTGCCTCTTGTCTTCCCAAATAGGCGGTTTGCAAGAACATCTGGTATGACAGTAGACTATATTCCAGAAACTTTAAAGGAAGCTCAATTTCCTACAAAATCAGGAAGAACAAGAATTTTTCCCTCCAAATCAGACCTTTCAGGAAGAAAAAAAAAAAGTATGCTGCAACAGGTACCAGGAGTTACTGATCCCTTCAGCTCTGGGGCAGCCAGATGGAGTCTAGTGTAGCCTAGGCCAACAGGTCAGTAGTAACCATCATCTGCCTCCTCCAGGCTGCATGGAGCATACTGGAGAGGAACAGGTCTGAAGTACCACACACCCCCAGGCCACTGGCAAGATAAGTGACGCCTGTCAGGGGCTGCTGTGCGCACTGCTGGGCTGAATGCAGATAGGGAGGTGCTGTATTCCCTGACAATAAACTTCAGAGGCCAGCTGCAAAGCACAGCACTGCTGTTGAAATGAAGAGCCAACAAAGCTGTGATAGGTCGTATTCTGGGTAAACAAGGAGCCTTTCTACCTGTGGCCCAAGGTGTGGCCACTCGGGGTGAGGTAGGGGCTCAGGTGGAAGTGCCTGGTGTGTAAGTCTTCAGGCAGCGCCCTGAATCCCTGCCTTCATATATACAGAAACTTCTATCAGTCTGCAGCTGACGTGCCCTTTTATTAGCAACCAAGTTATCTGAGAGTGACAGCTCTAACAATCCATGCACGTTCTGCAAATTAGAACTCCATTATTATTTCTAAATACTTACTATCAAGAAGTTCAATTAGATTTTAATCTTTTCACATTATCACAAGAAATGTCAACATTTAGTCCATGAAAGAAAAGAGCTGTTAGATCCTTAAATGTAATTTCAGCAGTTGTAAATTGTAAAATAATTGCAAAAATTGTTTTAAGTTTCTTCTGAAACCATTTGTGGAATAAGATTTCTTGGTTGACAAAGACAATCAACAGTTTGAATATATCACTAAAATCTTGATCAGAAATTGTATGTAGTCCTTGCAAACATTAACTCTGTATTAAAAAGCTGAAGCCATCAGGGTGCCTGGGTGGCTTCAGCTGGTTAAGCATCCGACTTAACCGAGCTCAGCTCATCATCTCATAGTCCAAGAGTTTGAGCCCCATGTCGGGCTCTGTGTGGACAGCTTAAAGCCTGGACCCTGCTCTGTCTCTCTCACTCTCTGCCCTCCCCTACTTATACTGTTTCTCTCTCAAAAATAAAACAATTTTTTAAATGTTTATTTTTGACAGAGAGAGAGAGAATATGAGCATGGGAGGGTCAGAGAGAGGGAGAGACAGAATCCAAAGCAGGCTCCAGGGTCTGAGCTGTCAGCATGAGCCTAACACAGGGCTCAGACCCACAAACCATGAAATCACAACCTGAGCTTAACCGACTGAGCCACCCCAGTGCCCTCCACCCCCAAAAGTTTTTGAAGCTGAAGCAAGCTCAGATTTCTCTAAAAAATGAGTTTAAGAAGTATATTTTTGTTGTTGTGTATTAGCAGAAAAGGTAATGACTGTTTTCACCATTTCACAGAGAACTCCCTCAAGTCATGAAAATACCCCAGAATGCTATACAAATATTCTCATGAATAGGTCGCGAAGTACCACTCCAGAAGGTACCTGGAAATGAAGACACAGCAGGAGCAAGCTCATAAAAACCTGAAGCAAAAGCATCCTAGGAACAAAGGAGTTTTAAAGTTCCCCTGACTTTCTAAAGATTTTAAAATATTTATCATGCCCATGAAGACTTTTTTTCAAGTGATAAATTCTCATCAGATTAAAAAGTAAACTCAGCTGAGAACAGGGAATCAGGTTTTGAACTTGACAGGTCAGGGAGTGCTGCAGGGAGCCTGACAAAAACCTCTCTTTGAAGATCCTTGTTATGTACATGCAAGCACCTGGCACCTTGCTCTGGAGAAGGGACATTTGCTTTCCTTCTGATTCCAACATCTCTGCCCCTCTAGAGTTCAGCTGTGAACCTCCAGCATCACCACCTTGGTTACCCCTTTCGTACCCAAGCAAATGAACACAAGTTCTGGGGCTGCCCTTTGTTCTGTGCCCCTGCCGCACAGTCGCACTTCCCCTATGTAGGCAGAGGTGGTTGATGACCTAGTCTTCAGGATTGAGAGCTCCTTGCAGGGAGGTTCTTCTCACACCCCCTGCTCCTGGTAATACTTACCAGAAGGTTCACATGGCATATGGTCTCCCTCTGCTGTCTTTCATTGTACGAAGTACTTAACTATATTGAAACTCCGTTTCCTCATCTGTAAGATGGGTATGGTTACCTATGTTATAGGATCTTTGTGAAGATTAAGGAGATACAGTTCACTAGTTCTAAGACTGCAAAGCGCTCAATATGTTTTAACTAAGATAAGGACAGCTATTAATACCTTTAACATTCCAGTTCAACCATTATTTGAAGTGCTAACTAATGTCAAAAGTTCTATTCCAACCTAGCTTATCTTCACAAGATAACAGGGATAAATAAAAGTGAGGATTTTCTTATCAAAGCAGCAGGCTCTGTAACCCTCTAGCTTAGGCCTAAAAATCTCAGGTGAGTTTCAGCTTCTGATGCCCTCCACAACATGCGCTGAAAGGAGGAGGTCACGAGAATCATCCTCCATTGCCTCCTCTTTTTCCCCTGAAGTGGTTGGACTGGGAACCTTTGAAGCCTGTGACCCATCTTCCAGCCTGCAGTCTCCACTAATCTTCTTACCCAGAGCTTCCCCCCAACCCTGATCCAGGACCAGCTCACTTCTCTTAAATTTTTTCTTTTTTTTGCTTTTTCTTTTTCTGGGCTTATGAATACTCCATTTTCCTTGTATCAGCTCCCAGGATTAATTTGCTGGTTTCCCTAATTCATGGTTTTCCACTTATTAGCTGCCCCCTTGTCATTGCCCTCATTTCCTGATTTCCTAGCTTGCCCTCAGTTTTGAGGCCTCCAAGTCCTTATTCACTGATCACCAGCCCAGAACATTCCCCTCATGTCCACCATCAAGACGCAGGAACTCCTCACCTTGTCACTGGAACCCCTTAGCCCTTCTCCATTCTTTGTTCCCAATTCCTCTCTCTCCCTCCCCTCCACCAAGAGAGCTGTAGGGAAATCTTTTGTTCTTTCCCACAGATGGGCAGATCAAGCTTAAGCAAACTCAAGACCAGAGGTCAGTTGCCTGTGTGTTCTCCCTCTTGTCCTCACTTTAACTAGCCAGCATGGAAATGCAGAAGGCCTACACTACCGTGTTAAGTGAAAAGGCAAGATATAACTAAACTTACAAACTTTTCTAACTATGTAAAAATCAACTATTTGCCCACATTTTTTTTGTGCCTATCTTAGTTGCCTACACATCATGGGTGCTCCAAAACCGAGTTACAAATTTATTAGTTAATGGATGCATTGATAAAATACTTGAAGCAAATATGCCAAAATGGTTGTCTTTGAGTGATAGGAATAGGAATTGTCTTCTTCCTATTTTTCCATTTTTTTCAAACTTGCTATATTGAACAAGCATGATACATAACTGGAAAAAAAACAAAACACCTCTGAAAAATAACCACATACAAAATCATTCTTAGCACCTAAGCAGGTTTCCTTAGAAAATTTACTTTTTGAAACCAAACACAGGAGTACATATTGAATTATTACATAAATTTCAAAATCAGGCAAAACTCATCCATGGCACTAGAAAGAAATAGTTACCTTTGTGGGGATGGGGTGTGGGCAGTGACAGAGGAGGGGTGCAAGAGACTTACAGGAACTGGGTTTTACTTTCATGTGGTGCTCGTTATACACATCTGTTCACTTTGTGGAAACAGATATACATTTTGTGTACCTTTCTGCATTAAACCTTAATGGAAAGTTTACTTCTAAAACTTAGAAATTCTTTTAAGTAAATCCCCTCAGAAGAAAAGAATTTAATTTTAAAGTTTTGATCGGTTGCTTCTAACTTCACTCTGTTCATATAAAGGAAAAACAAGTATGAAAACTAAGAAATTGAAAGCTATTACATTGTCAGAAGAGTGCTTATTGCCATATTAAAACTCTAGTTTTCAATCTTTAAAGACAATTATGCAATTATCTAACATACAAACACACTTAGAGTAGGTAATAATGTTTGGTTGTTTTTTTTTTTTAGTAATAGGATTTAACAGATATCTGATCCCTCTTTTCCTCCCTCTCCCAAAACCAAAATCCTTTTATATCTGCATGTTAGAGTTAAAAAAGACCAAAAAACACATTCCCACGCGATCACTGGTAGCAAACTGCTCATGGTGGGGTCACCCATATCTTTATCTTATGTATCACTTTATACTTACGATGATTCCAAGTGCCTGATTTCTTTTGAGTCTGGTGGATACACAAGCATGTTATCCAATAAATGACACCCCCACTCTGGAAGCATTATCTAGACAGCCTGATAAGAAGTAAGCTGGTGCTGGAGGCTTCCACCAAGGAGGACAGGCAGGCTGTGTACAAACCCAATGCCCCACAAAGAAAGGTGCCAATAGTTGACATTTAAGGTCAAAGTGCTTAGGGCTGAGCTAGTCTGGTCGCCAGCTGCAAAAGCTATTCTGATCGTCTCCTCATTAAAAGAGAAAGCAGTGGAGAGTGAAACCTCTTAGAGCAAAACTCCATGGAAAGTCCAGGTGTGCCAGACTCAAGCACTTCTCTCTTCCAAGAGAATGGGGAACCCAGCACACAAGGGCACTGAGGGAGTTAACCGGAGCCCTTTGCACAAGACCCGCAATAGACCTCCCCCCAAAAAAACCAACCATATATAACACATGGAGAATTATCCCCTTTTAGAGAGATTCGGTCTAATTATGAGCACCATTGAGAATACAAGCTGTAACCTAAACTTTATCCATCATCGGGATTCAAACGTGTTTGGTAAGTAGTTCATCAAAAAATTTTTTAAGTAGGTAACAGGTCAAACAACAGGGGAAAAAGCATATGAAAAAAATGCCAAAGACATGGGAAAATATTTACCATTAATGCAAAATGACAACATGTGATAGCATTTTGCATCAAAGTTAGCAAAATAATTACAAAATAACCCTTAGAATGTTAGGCCATGACTATAGGACCATAAGCTTGGCACATCATGACAACCCCTTCGGAATGCAATATGGATACATGCAGCTTGTCACATAGCAACAGGCCTTTTTTACCTAACAGTTTCTGGAAGTTAATAGTAGTTTTATCAACAGTCACTGTGGAATTACCTAAACTATTTTTAATTACATAAACTATTAAACTCAAAATATAATTTTCAAAAAGTAATGGCAATGAACTCTAACTACAACAGAGATGTTTATAGCATACTGTTAACTAAAAACTTCAGATTAAATGTGTAATTCCTACTATTAAAGTCACATAAAATGTGGACATCCAGCAACCAAAACAAACATGCTAAAGTGAAATCAACTATTCTCTTGGAGCTGTGAAATAAAAGATTTATTTCTTTTAAAAACCCATCTATGCACAGTTTATGTATGCCTGTGCAATAAAAATACATTTAACTAGACAATTAGCTCTTGGGCATTACTGCAAATTCTATAAACAATAAAATAAGTCTTATTTCATTATACTCAAAAGACAATGAAACCCAAAGGTATTTTGTTTAAATACTTAGAAATTATATGGTGACGGCTAAGTCACCTAACCTTTCTGGGCCTTTTATTTCCTCATTTACCAAATGGATAAGATAATGCCCATAACTCCTATCTGATATATTTTACACACCTCAAAAGAGTTGATACATACAAAAGCACTTGTTACTCATATTGTCTTAGTCCATTAGGCTATGACAAAATATCATAAACCAGGTGATTTATAGACAAAAACATCTATCTCTCACCATTTCAGAGGCTGGGAAGTCCAAGATTAAGGCACCAGCAGATACTCTCTCTTGACTGTAACCTCACAAAGGGGAAAAGGGGCGAGAAAGCACTCTCTCACTGCTTTTATAAGCATGCTAAGCCCATTCAGGATAACAGCCAACACCTGGTTTAGCCAGCATTCAAGTGAAAATTTCTGGTTGACTGCAGGCCCAGTATCAGCCAATTATGTGACACTGATATTTTATAGTTTGTGCAATCTTAGTCTATATCAGAAGTGTAATATTTTAATCACAGGTAGCAAATTACCACTGTACTCAGTGATCACCCAAGGATTCTGGGGGCCACACGTGAAAGCCATTTTTGAGAAGATAGGTCGATAAACAATAAAACCAGAAAAGCAGACACAATAGAAAGGAGTTTGGAAACCATGCAATAGAAGCAGCAGTTGAAGAAATAGGGGATTGTTTGGTAACCAGAAGAAAAAAAGAAGATGTAATTATAGAGTTTCCATCTTGAAGTAAACTTCTGTTGTTCTTTGGGTGTAAAGAACCACAAGTTAGTGACTGCCATGGCAGCTCACATCAACATCTTCCTAAGAATGAAGGCTAGCTTCTTAGTTGGTGAGCTTATAGTAAAAGTCATTGTTATGATAACAGCATCGCTTACACTGTGAACTATGAAATGGACCAATGTTATATTTCCTTTATGTCCTTGTGTGTGCACATGTTTGTGCTTATGTGTGAATGGTTAGCAGACATCAACCACCAACTTAGAACTTAAATACACCCAAAGAAAGTGTTTTATGAAGTGTAACAGGAAAGAGTAGCAGGCCTATGAATACCTTGTGAAGATGCATGTGACCATCATCTTAAAGACCATGTGAACAAGACCACATATATAAAAGAAAAAAATGAAATGAAATAGCACATCCTTTAGAGGAAAGAAAACAAACTACAACAAATCCAGGAAACTTCTATTTGGGAGATTACCTGTACTTGTACTAAGGCTTCCTCCATATTCCCAGGTGAGCATAATTAGACTGTAAATAATCTATCATTAGAGGTTTTACATAGACACTGAAGTACCTACCAGAGCAGAGAAAATGCCTGCAAAGGGCTAAAAATGGTTTCACATCACCTCAGAGGCTAAAGCTTAGATACACAATAATTCAGTGGAGATTGCTTAGGATTCTCTCTCCCTCACTTTCTGCCCTTCCCCTGCTTACACATGTGCATGCTCTCTCTCTCTCTCTCAAAAATAAACATTTTTTAAAGGTATTTATTAATTAAATGCTATTTTCATTGATTTATATGACAATTTCAAAATGCTTTCCTTTATTTATGCATAATTAATCTCCAATGGAAAAAATAACCTTTAATAACCTATAACTCCCTAACTATATGTCTCTGTCTGGAAGCTTCACCATTAAGTTTTAACAACTGATAACAGCTGAATACCAGGGAAGAATACAGAAGGTTGAACCTGTAATCAACTGTTGAAGAAATCCCTCAGTGGGAGGAACCACAGTAATAGAGTAGAAAAAACAAAAGCTTTGTGTTTGGATCCTGGTCATGTACTAGCTAACTTTTCTGAGCTTCAATTTCCTAGTACAGAAAATAACAAATCACCTGTAATGCAAGATTTGGTTCGTATGGTAATTAAAATGCTATACCGAATAGCCCTCCACAGAGCAGATATTCACTAGGTGAAGATCCCTTTCCTCTAGCCTCTAGACTACAGAGTGCCCAGAGTGTCTGCACAGCCCCATTACTCCAAGGAAGGTGCAGGAGAGGAACAGAACTTATTTCAGACCTGCTAGCTTCCAGTCCATAACTCCCACTGTTTTCAGTTAAACTGCATCCACCCAAAATTCCTATATTCAAGCCCTAATCCTCCCTCTCTAAGAAGAGACACCAGAGATCTGTCTCTTGCACACACACAGAGGGAAGGGCTTTTGAGGACACAGCTAGAAGGTCACCGGCAAGCTGAGAAAAGAGCGCTCACCAAAAACCACCCCTGAGGGCACCTTGATGTTGGACTTTCGGCTTCCAGAATGTGTTTAAGCCACCTGCCTGTGGTATTTTGTTATGGAAACTTCAACAACTAAGACACCCACCTACAAGAGTTCAAGTTTATCCTTACAGTTGGGGATGAGGTGGGCAGGCATCTCCACAGCATTACTGAAAAGTAAGGTGTCCTTCCAAGAGCTTCATATTCTCCTATGAAGCTGGAGCAAGAGATTATTTACATGGTACCATACAAGAATCTGGAATCACAGTCCCTATCAAATATTTCAGAACTGTTTTCTTTTTTCCCCTTCCCTAGTATGAACTTCACTCATCCAAGTAGAGACTGACCTCCTGGCCTCATCAACACCGTGTTCTACCACCGACAGACCTTTTGCCTTGCCCTCACCACACAACAGACAACGTGCATTTTTGCACGGCCTCCTTCCCCACTCTATTTTGGTTATAACCCCACCAAAAATATGACTACTAGACAGAGACAGGCATATTGTCATGTGTTTGTGTTCTCCCTTCAAATACATCATGTCTTAGGCACTAAGCAAGTCTTCAAATCCTGCCACAACAGAAAAATATGTGTGCCATTATTTATATAGCCATAATTGCAAGTTAGCTTTAAGCAGAATTTTTACTTATCATTGAGCACAAAATATTCTGTATTACAGCTAGTAGGCTTGGGACTGCTTTGCAGATTCACATAGAGCCAGATTCTCTACTGAGGAATCAATAAATGCATTACAATCATTAAATGTATTACAAGCAACCCTCCCTGAGGCTGAAAGTAGAGATGCCCCCTCCGAGATCCCTTCCCAAGTTTAATGAGGTGGGGTTTATTGACATCTCTGCTGGCCTTCTCATGGCAGTTGTGAAAAGAGGAAAGCAGTCTGCTGAAGATAACCCTCCTTCTTGACTTGTCTGTCTTCAGAAGTGCCCTGTTTGACAGCATATCACCTTACTCTTCAATAACTAACACCAAGTCTTTAGGGGGTTAGTCTCCCAGGAACACATGAATTCTAATAGAAGACTCCAGAGAATGCACAGCTTAAAATCAAAAGGTACAGGTATGCCTAATAAAGACCATGAGTGCAATGGTTTATTGTGAAGGTGATGTGGGTGTGGAGTATGGAGAGTGGGTGGTTTGGATGTGGTGTGGGTGCAGAGAGATGGAACAGGAAAGAAAAGGACCAATGAAACTTGTCAAGCAAGTCACTACAGTGGACAGTTGGAGTTTAATTCATTTATAGAACTGTAAAATCTTTTAGAACATGGGTCTCAGTGTTATCCCACCCCTTGGGGGAAGGATTTGGGATATTTACTACTCATCTGAAGGGGAGTGGTGAATATATGAGCAGTTCTGGCTTGCTCAATGGGTAGCCACAGCAGGCTCCAACAGCCAGAGAGAATGCCCAGGTAGAGTCACAGGTGCTGACAAGTGGAAATTTGGAAGGCATGCAAGGAAGCATTATTGCCATGAACATGTGGGTAGGGAATTAACAGTGTCAGCTGTAGGGACCTACTGCTTACTGATTTATTCATGATAACCTGCCTCTTTTTAAAAATAATTTGAATCTCAAAAATTTACATTAAATGAAGAGATGAAATTGAATGCCATGGTTATTATAAGCCTAACAGCCTCCAATGAATGAGATATTTTAAAGTATATATGGATTCTTGAGGAGGTTAATATCCTTGAATATTTTAAGGCACTCCATTAGAATCACAGCACAATCTGGTTAGCAGTTTTGAAAGAGAATTTTCTAAACAAATGGCAAACTTCAGTCCAAACATGATTTAAACACAAATTTCCAAAAAATCAAAACTGAATTTGTGGTTTTTAAATTTGTTGGTTGTTTGTTTTTCGTTATGACAGCAACATTTCAAGCAGTTGTTAAACCATGGCTTGAAGAAACCGAGCTGTTTTACATTTATTCAGCTGATAATGCATCCTTTAACCAATGGTCTCTGCCCAGACTATAGCTTTCTGTATCTCCTTGCTGGTTTCTTAGTAGTATATAAAGGACTTTCCGTCTGATCCAATCCACCCTTGGAAGCAACCAGCCTTTAAGTGTCAACCAAGGCTTCAGAATGCCTGAGGCTAATAGGAAACTTTTCTATGGTCTTACCGAAGACATTTAAAAATAGAATAGTAGTACTCTTTCTCCCTGTAGCTCCCTGGGCTTTCATATCAGACTAAGGAGGAAAAGGAAACTGTTTGAAAACAATGCCATCAATAGCACATTCCATATGGAGAGTTTCTTGAAGCCTCAAGAAGATATTTGTTCTTTGAATTGCTGGATGCCTGCCTTATTAAATTAGTCAAACTCTTTTTTTCTGGATTAAGGAAATATGCATTGTATTATTTGAAAAAATTAATATGACTGAACTTTCCAAATAATTATGTTTTTCCAGTCCAAAAACTCATAATCAAGGTTCTCATTTTATGATTAAGTCTTACTCGTTGCTTTGTGTACATGGGGAAGTTCACATTTCTGTAAGTAACTTCTGTAAGCAGTGAGTATACAATTACGTTGGCAGTTGAATTACTCCAATGTGCTCTAGTTACAAAGTTTGCTCTTATTTCAAATGCCAAGATTTAAAAAGCAAGATTGGAAAATCCTTGATAAAGTGTTTTAGACTCTATACCAACTAAATTGAAACAAGCAAATGGTGACTGAAACAATGAGGGTGTACTGAGCACCTGTTACACCTACTCCTGGCTTTGTGGAGAAGGCAGAAGAGAAGGGAACTGATCCTTTCATGGAATCACTGTGCTAGCTGATTGCCTATACTGTGTAATCTCCCCATCAGTCTTCTGCGGTAATTGTTATTACACCTGTTTCCAAAAGAGAAAACTAAGGTTCTGAAACTCAAAAGAATTTACACAAGTCACTCCTCTGGGAAGTTGCCACTTCCCCAGAACAATGGTACAAATTCACCTCTACATAACTCAGGAGCCCATTTTCTTCATATCACAACACCTGCCTTCCAAACAGAAACCAGAAGATTACTTTGAAGCTGTAAAACAGATTACAAAAATATAATTTGGGGAGTAATTTTTTAATAGTTGCATTAAATGTGAGGCAATATTGACATACGGTAAAATTTAAAGGGTAGAATCTGACCAATTTTAGCATGTTATACCACCATGAAACCATAATCACAATCAAGAAATAAAAACCCCAAAATCACCATCCCCAAAGTTGCCTCATGATCATTTGGAATCCTTTTCTCCCATCCCTCTCCCCTCCCCCAAGCAATCACTGATCTAATTTCTTTCATTATAAATATTTTGGGTCACATTTTCTAGAACTTCATACAAACAAAATTATACAGCATATACTCTTTTTTGTCACACTTCTTGCAGGCAGCATAATTAGTTTGAGATTTATTCATGTTATTGTATGTATCAATAGTTTAAGTTTGATGCTAAATAGGGATACTTAACAGGAATATACTATGATTTGTGTATCTCTTGTTTCAGTTTTTGGCTACTGCAAAAGAAAATGAGTGTTTAAGTCTTTGTGTGAATGCATGCTTTCTTTTAAAAAAAAAAAACATTTATTTATTTTTGAGAGACAGAAAAAGGCAGAGCATGAGCAGGGGAGGGGCAGAAAGAGAGGGAGACACAGAATCTGAGGCAGGCTCCAGGCTCTGAGCTGTCAGCACAGAGCCCGACGCAGGGCTCAAACTCATGAATCACGATATCATGACGTAGGCCGAAGTCGGACGCTTAACTGACTGAGCCACCCAGATGCCCCTGAATGCATGCTTTCTTTTGTTTCCTTGGGGAAATACTTAAGAGTGGAATGATGGGATCATATAGGAGGTGTATTTTTAACTTTTTAAGAAAATGTCAAACTGTTTTCCTTTTCTTTTTATTTGCTCATTTTGAGAGGCAGAAAGAGAAAGAGAGAGTGAGGGAGAGGCAGAGAGAGAGAGAGAGAGAAATCCCAAGCAGACTCCACACTGTAAGAACAGAGCCCGACACCGGGATGGATCTCACGAACCGTGAGACCCTCACCTGAGCGGAGATCAAGGCTCGAACGGTTAACCCACTGAGCCACCCAGGTGCCCCCAGAAACCATCAAACTGTTTTCCCGTGTAGTTACACCTTCTTATATCCCCAGCAGCAGTAAGTATACAAGAGCTGCCTTTGTTCCACATTCTGCTACCACTTGGTACTGGCAGTCTTTTTCATTTAGCCATTTTAATGCGAGTTTAGTGGTATCTTACAAAGGTTTTAATTTGCATTTCCTTGATAACTAATGATATGAACATCTTGTCATGTGCTTATCTGCCATTTGTAGCTTTGTACATTTTCTATAATAAAGTATCTTTAGAATCTCTTGGTCTTTTTTTTTTTTTTTAACTGGGAGTTTTCCTCTTATTGAATTGTGAGAATACTTTATATGTTCTAGATGCAAGTCCTTTATAGATATATGTTTTGCTGTATTTTTTCCCAGAGTGTGCCTTTCTTTGCCTTTTCATTTTCATACATGAGAAAAGCAATTTTTTTTCAATTTTGATGAAGTCAAACTTTTTTATTTCAATGCTTTTTCTTTTACTGGTTGTGCCTTTTGTGTGGTATTTAAGAATTATTTGCAAAACTCAAAGTCACTAAGATTCTTCCTCTGTTTTAGCTTTAGCTATTACATTTAGAAATATAATCCATTTCAACATAGCTTTTCTATATGTTAGGTAAAATGAGGATTTTCTTTTTTGGTTCTAACCACTTGCAAATCCAACTATAGCTATCCAACCATTCTAGCACTATTTGTTGAAATGATTACCCCTTCTCATGGAATTTCTTTGACAACTTTGTCAGAAATAAATTAAGCATATATGTGTATATATGCCTCCAAAAAGAAACTCTAAGGTTCCTTTTGGGTTTTTTTTTTTACCATCCACACACCCTTTATTTAAAAAATTACTTATGTATATCTGCCTCCAAAAAGGAACTCTAAGGTTCCTTTTTACTTATTTTTACCATCCATACACCTTTCATTTAAAAAATTACTTAAGGGGGGCACCTGGGTGGCTCAGCTGGTTAAGCATCTGACTTTGGAGCAGGTCATGGTCTCACAGTTCATGAGTTCGAGCCCTGTGTTGGGGGACAGCCCTTTGTCAGCTGTGTTGACAGCTCAGAGCCTGGAGCCTGCTTTGGATGCTGTGTCTCCCTCTCTCGGTCCCTCCCCCACTCATTCCCTCTCTCTCTCTCTCTCTCTCAAATAAACATTAAAGAAAAACTTAAAAAAATAAATATTACTTAAGGTACTATAACAGCAAAATAAAAAAAAATCCAAGTAAATAAAATGACAAGAAATACAGAAAACAACAGCAGCTAGATATAAACCAAGAAGTAAAGGAAGAGCTAGACAGAAATGAAGAGAGTCTGCTTAGAAGATTCTCTGTCAACTGCAAAATTATCACACAGTGTTGTTTCTCAACAGGGAACAACTTCGCTCCCTGGGACAATTTGGCAATGTCAGGGAATGTTTTTAATTTACACGACTGGTGGGGTACCAGGTTGGCTCAGTCGGTAGAACAACTCTTCCTCTTAGGGTCATGACTTCAAGCCCCATGGTGGGTGCAAAGCTTACTTAAAATATAAATAAAATAACATAAAGTAACATAAATAAAATACAATAAAATAAAATAAAATACAATAAAATACAATAAAATGTAAAAACAATAAAATAAGTACTGATGATTTTCACAAGTAGAGTAGGGAATGCTACTGGCATCTAGTGAGTAGAGAACAGGAATGCTGCTCAACATCCTACAATACACAGAACAAATGATAACAAAAGCAAGTCGGCCCACAATGTCAAGAGTGCTGAGATTGAGAAACTCTGATGTAGACTATTACACTTTTTTCACCTTGGATCAAGCCATGACGATTAGTTCTATGTAAATAACATCTAATAGTTATAACAATAGTATCAAGAGTCCCTGAGATTCTTTAAATGTTAAAAAACCAGACTGAATGGGGGGTGGGGTGTATGGGTTAACTGGGTGATGGGCATTAAGGAAGGCACTTTTAGGGATGAGTACTGGGTGTCATACGTAAGAGATTAATCACTGGGTTCTATTCCTGAAGCCAAGGCTACACTGTATGCTACCTAACTTGAATTTTAAAAAAGACCGGAAATATCAGTTTGGGCAACAAATTTTTAAAATGCATTTTTCTTAGACTAATTCATTAAAATGTTATATCCTATCATGACCATTTTGCTCTTAAATCTATAAAGTTCATTACAAATTTCACAAATTTGACAAAAAAGGTTCATCAAAAAGCAAGCTCAAGTCCTATCCTCATGTGCTTGACAGATCAGAAGAAATAGGAAACATACTTATTCATGCTTATCATACCAAGTAGGAAGTGAGAAGGGCCATAGAAAATGTACAGCTAAAAGTATTTGAAGAGATTAGAGAAGGTGAGAGTATATCTCCAATGGGGGCAATCAGGGCAGCCTTCCCACTAAAGAAGGATCTGAGGTAGACCTTGACAGATGGGTAGGACTGGGATACACAGAAATGAGAAACAGTGAATTCCAGAAGGAGTAGAAAGCATGAGCAGATATATGAAGGTGAAAAAGCATAAGATACATTATAAAAATAGATATTTAAGGTGAAGAAAAAATGTGAGGGGTAGCATGTTTTTCATTCCAGAATGTTCTGTGCAGATAAGGATGCTTAAAGGGTTGCCTTATCAGGGAGAAAATTAACCAGTGAAGAACAGAATTCCAAAGCCCAACATCCCAGTACTCTGCCCAACCCACCGTACACATTCAATTGAGCAACCGAAAATTAAAAATTCAAAGAAAAGAAATTGCTTATTTCTTTAAAACAGTTAAACATTTAAGGTAGAAAATACGCAAAACTAGATACCCAGTCAAACCACCAAATACTCCACAAAGTATTCCCTAGATTTTTCCACACCTTGACAACCCTGTTCTCCTCTGAACACTACCTCCATTATAGCGGCTTACAAAGAAATACCCTGGACCATTAGCCACCTTCCTGTGTGTTTATTCTTGCCTCCTAAATAAATGTCTCTTCCTTGTTTGAATACACGTTTCCTATTTTTTATTGATAAAATTTCTCACAGTACACCCTAAATCATAACAAACATACAGGGGATATTTTTGTCCAGAAATATTTTTGTCTTGTGATCCATCCAGCAGAAGCTGGATACTGTTAGAATTAAGGTTATGTCTCGCAGACTAATCTGTGTGTGGTTTGTTTTGAACCAGCATGCTAGCATCCTTTTTATAGCTCCACATCAGGTTTATGTATAATTCAATCAATACCTTAGGGCACACTATTTGATGATTACAATAAAAAAAAGATCCATTTTGTTGTTCTTTGTGAAGGTACTTTCATTATCACATGTCACTCAGTTACAAGAGTTTATGGGACCATTTACACCCAATGGACGCTTTAAACACACAGTTTTTATGACAACTAAACTCCAAGATAAATGAAAACATTTTAGAAAGATATTAGGATCCTTTCCTTGGTCTTTGATTGATATGAATTGGGGCAGTAAAAAGGGTTTTCTTTTGTATAGTCCTGCCTGTTACAAGGCGCTAGAGAAATGGAGCAGAGATGAAGGAGTCCAAATAGCTAATGGCCCAGACTTGCTCACTCATTACCAACAGGGCTCCCAAAGCAAAGCTAAGAATAAAAATATGAAAAACAAGCAAATGATTTTTTTAACAAATGTTCAAGTACTCTGGGTCAGTTAAACAAGTATTTCTTGGACACTTACCAGTAAACCAAGCATATATGTGGTCAATGGGTACCCCTCTTCTCCCAAACAGCAGCCCTATGACCTATAGGTCTGTGACACTATCATTCTCTTGAATCATACACTATTTTGGTTTTGGGAGAGTCACTTGAAATGTAACCTCCTGTAGTGGAAGAAATCTGAATGTGAACTGCATGTCAGATTGGTACTATTACATCAATGTTAAATTTATTGATTTTGAGAATTACACTATGATTATGTATTTTAAAAAAATGTCCCTGTTCTTGGGAAACATGGGCTGAAGGGATGAAGAGTCATGACTTATGCAAAATATTTCAAATGATTCAGCAAGATGATAATAATTATTAAAATTGCTGTAAGAATAATAATTTGGATATTTCATCCAAGGGAGAGATAAAGAAAAAGCAAATGTGAATTTGGGTTGAATTTAGGTGAAGGACTTATGGGTGCAATGTAATATTCTTAACACTTTTATGTAGATATGAAAGGGTTTTTTTAAGTTTATTTACTTATTTGGGGAGGGGAGGGAGAGCAGAGAGAGACAGGGAGAGAGAGAATCCCAAGCAGGCTCGTGCTGTCAGTGCAGAGCCCAACACAGGGCTAGAACCCACAAACCGTAAGATCCTGACCTGAGCCGAAATCAAGAGTCAGATGCTTAACCAACTGAACCACCCAGGCTCCCCAGATATAAAAGTATTTTTTAATAAAAATTTAATTGAGCAGAATCGAGGTTCTGCCTGATCAAAGAAGAACCCATAGAAAATGGTGCCCAGATGCCTAACAGAACAACTGACCCTTCAATGCTCCTTTGAAATTTCTTTTTTAATACCATGTTGTTGCTGTGTTGCATCTCATCAAACGATTATAAACGTTTAGCACACTCCTGAGAATCCCCAAGTCTATCCATGCTGGTCACTCTCATCACATGACTAGAGTCTTCACCTCTAGGTTAAATTAACCTGCTAACAAGATCTATTCTAACTTGCTGTCCCAGAAGCAGCAGCATCTCCACCCACCACCCTTCCCAAAGCCAGCCACATATTCCATCTTCCTACCTCCAGGATCAGGATCTGCTCCATCAGCAATACTCAGTCCTCTTCCCCTCAGCCTCTTCTTGCCCCCCATCTCCTGCGTATATACACATATAATCTCCTTCCATAATTCTTTAATTTTTTTTAACATTTATTTATTTTTGAGACAGAGAGAGACAGAGCATGAACGGGGAAGGGGCAGAGAGAGAGGGAGACACAGAACCAGAAGTGTGCTCCAGGCTCCGAGCCATCAGCCCAGAGCCCGACGCGGGGCTCGAACCCACGGACTGTGAGATCGTGACCTGAGCTGAAGTCGGACACTCAACCAACTGAGCCACCCAGGCGCCCCACTCCTTCCATAATTCTTAAAGCATAAAGGTAACAATGAGATGCACCCCATCAAGAACCTTGGTGGGGGGAGGGCAGTGGGGGGAGGGCTCATAGAGAAATGAGCTAAACTATGATCACATATAAACCACGTTATGGATCAAAGTGAAAATCTACACAACTACCTTAAAGAGACAGAATGGCTCTAAGGTTCCAAAGCCTTGGCTAAAATGAGATTTGTAATATTAACATAGATATAGAAACAATGTGGTAATTAGAAGGTTAGTTTAGAGTTATAGCAGAAAGGAAAAACAAAGACAAAACTGAAACCATAGAAACCATAATGATAGAAAGCAGACCAGTGGATACCGGGGAGGGGGGTGATGGGAACTCACTGTATAAAGGCACAGGGAACATTTTAGGGTGAGGGAACTGTTCTACATCTTGATCATATTGGTAAATACATGGCTATACACATTTGCCAAAATTCATCAAATTGTATCACTTACAAAATTAGTGAATTTTGGGGTGCCTGGGTGGCTCACTCAACTCAGTTGGTTGAGTGTACGACTTCGGCTCAGGTCATGATCTCATGGTTCGTGAGTTTGAGCCCCGCGTCAGGCTCTGTGCTGACAGCTCAGGGCCTGGAGCCTGCTTCGGATTCTGTGTCTCCCTCTCTCTCTGCTCCTCCCCTGCTCACACTCTGTCTCTCTCTCAAAAATAAATAAAGATTAAAAAACAAATTAGTGAATTTTACTGCAGGTAAATTATAACTCAACCAAGTTAATATTTTAAAAATGGAGTCATCACATATACTACTGTTCATTAGCAATAACAATATTGGGAGGACATGTATCACAATTGAATCATTACACACCCATGGGATGGCACCCTGTTTATGGGTGCTCCCCCCCTGCTATGCCCCTCCCTGTCTGTGGCAGTTGCTCTGAAACTGCTTTCCTCTGGGAGCTTCTAGTTCTGCACAGGAGCCTTAGTACATGGTATCATAATAAAATTTTCCTTTACTCTATTTGAATATATTGAGAATCTCCCTCCTGCACAGAGTGTATTCATGGTATTACAGCTTTTTCAGAGAGCACACTAGACCTTTTATTTGTTATATTATCTCATCCACACTGGGCTTAAAATTACCAACAACAGCACTAAAACTCCTGTCCTTCACATTTTTTCCTCTATTTGTGTGGGGGTTGGGGGGGGGGGGGGGGAGAAGACAACAAAAAATGATCTAATTGCATCCAGGATGGAGTTTTCTCTTTTGTTAGCCTCAAATAACAAACCTAGGAAATTCTAAATCCTAGAAGCCCGTCTGTCAGCATCTAGCTCCCCAGAGACCAAGAGAATGCTTTCATTTAGCTGAAGGTTGCCATAGGCAGCCACCTGCCCGCTTGGGAAAATACATCATTTTTTGCAAGTGTGAAAATGATGGCTAAGGGGAGTCAGAGCCCTGGTTACATGCCCCATTGCAGAGCCCTCAGCCTCAGCTACAGGGACCAAATAGGACAGTGATTCAGAAATTCCATTTCTGCTCTGATATCCTCCCAATCCCTAGGCCGCACTGAAGGAGAATTACCTCTCTCACGAGCTCAGAAAAATCATCAATGGTAGGCTTGGCTCCAAAGGAGTCACCGTCAGCCCCTCACTCAGCTTCCCCAGGCTGGACACTTCTGAGAACTATGAGTAAGTGCTGCCATAAAAAGTGGTTCTAGGGGTGCCTGGGTGGCTCAGTGGGTTAAGCGTCCGACCTCAGCTCAGGTCATGATCTCACGTTTTGTGAAGTTTGAGCCCCACATTGGACTCTCTGCTGTCAGTGCAGAGCCCGTTTGGATCCCCTGTCTCTCTCTGTCTCTGCCCCTCCCGCCCCCAAAACAAATTTGTTAAAAAAAAAGGTGGTTCCAGACCAACAGTCTCTTCCTTCTTGCCCCAGCATCCAGCTAAACTGCTCAATCCAACCTGTCTGTTCCTCAGCTTAGTTCACTTCCTGACCCTACATCCTTGACCCTCATCTGCCCTCTCCCTTTCTGCCACCTTCTTCCCTCACATCTTAAATTCTGGCAATACCAAGACTGAACAGGCCCCGGCTCCAACATGATTCATCTGCACCTCTGATATTCTTATTGTGTTCGTGACTTTTACCACTGCCTAAGTTTGCAAACAGCACTTTAGCATAACATGTCTGCCAGAAGATGCAGTAAATTCTGAAGGGAAAAATTCCGTATCTCCTTCAAACCCTCCACACAAATTAATGTGCACAGGAGAATGGTGAAAAAGGAAACACTCCGCCATTCTGAGATGAAAATACTGGGTGGCCAGCCAGGTACACACCGAACTTAACCCGCTTTCACCAGGCTTTTTGCACCTGCTTCCCAGCATGTACAAAACAGGTGCAAGTGGCCAGGGAGCTCCGAGTCCTTCACAACAAAGAAGGCCAGGGCTGTTAAATCTCAGAGCCCTGAGACTCCTCCACAGCCACCACCTGTTACCTGGCAGGCCCATCCCAGCTCCACTTACAGAGTGGCAGCCTCGGGCTACATTAACATCCCAGCATGACCAGCCGGCTCCTGAGCCCAGCTGGATGCAGAGAGGGACATCGGACCCCTTCCTATTAAAGGGGGGTCTGGCTTTACATGGAGACAGAGAAATCTGGCTGAAATGGAGACATTCCAGTGGAGAAGCCCCTCACCACTGCCAGAAGTACCGTATTTCCCTCCCCCGAAGGTTGGAAGTTTGTCAGTTATTTACAGTTGTCTGTCCTGTGATGCATTACTACTGGTTTGCACTGACATTTTCCTCTGCAAAACTGTTTTCTCTCCACATCCTCCTCATCCTCCTCACAGGTCAGTCCCATCAAGTCCTGCCTGGATTATTATGCTAATCCTTTTTGGGCTTCCTTCCCAAGCTCAACTCCAAAGGCCAGATGTGTAATAAGCACCCCATTTATCTTTTATATTATTTTCGAGAAACACCAGGGGACCCTTTTGATTTGTATCAACTTCAAATGTCTTGGCCGGTCTTCCAGTGACCACCAACATCCTCCCTCCCCGGCCATTTCCCAGCACTTACCTGCAGCTCCACTTGGACAGACTTACTTTCCCTGCCCCCTCTCTTTTTACCTCTGGAACAGAAATTTGTATGGCATCAGCACAAAGACCTGGTTTCTCTGTGAAGCTTCCTTGCATTTTCTTCAGCTGACACTGTCCTTCCCGCCCTCTCTAGGGCTCCTAATGCATCTGTAATCCACACCACATAGGTTTTCATATTATTATTTGCAAATTATTTCACACGTGTGTTTCTATGTACTTTGAAACTTACCCTGTATCACTCTAGGACCTGGCAAACTGCTGGAAATGCAGGAGAGGCTTTCCTACTGATTTCTAAACTGAAACACTTCTGAGAAAATTGTTGCCAGCTACTTCCTTGTATCTGAAAAAAAAATTACACCTACTCCACTCAGAGCGATGCTCAAAATTCAATAATCACCCTGTGAAATATTCCCATTCCCCATGTGATTTGACACTTTTCCCCAGGAGAACATCTCTCATCTCCTACGCTGCTACTCCACGGCTTTGACAAATAGAGTTCACCTAGAATCTCCCTTCAAACCATATTTAAACCTCCACCCTTCCCGCAAAGTCTCCAGGCTGGATCTCACTGAGCCAGTCAGCTTTGCTAATTTGTAACCAATTTTTGATTTACTAAATGCCAGCGTTCAGCTGGAGGACAGATGGAAAAGCCCCAGGTAACTGCTGACCTTCTGATTAGAGGAGCAAGATAACCATACCCGATTTCACATTCTGATATCTACAGAGATTGGATGTAAAAGATCTTTCCCAGGGTTAGAGGGAGGAAGGAAAGCATATGGCCCAAAAATGGCATGTGGTTACAGGATTTATGAATTAACAGAAGGAGGGATTTATTATAACCTTCAAAGCTGATAAGAAATACGCTGGTGCTGGGCTTTTCTGAAAACCTGAACACCATTCTGCAAAGGCTTGCTCTAGCAGGGGACTTATACCTTACACATAAGTGGAATCTACCACTAACAATAAGGGATTCTGCTCCTAATGAGAGGGACAGGTGGCTACTACCATGGCTGAAGCATTGTGAAAACCTTTGGCTGCTCTGTGGCAAGCAGGGCCAGCTCGAGGCAAAACTGTGCCATCTGAGGCATTTGGTTTGGTTCTTTTCTGCCCTCTGTGTGTGTGCACCTGTCCCAAATCCTCTCTCCATTACTTTCACGGACATCTCCCATATTAACCATCTCACCCCCTTGTACATTTTTCCTCCCTTTCACACCTATCACAAACTCGTCTCAGCTTGGTCTGAGATTAACACTATGGACGACGGAAAGATGGCTTGACATGTATCCTCCCCAGGAGCATGTGTATTTGAATGGGGACAAGGTGGCATAACCCAGGAAAGTGGTATATTTACAATTGTTATCTCCAAAAGTATTTCAGCTTGAGGGATTGATAAAAATATATTTTTTAATGTTTGTTTGTTTGTTTGTTTATTTATTTATTTATTTATTTATTTATTTTAAGACAGACAGATAGTGAGTGGCAGAGGGGCAGAGAGAGGGAGAGAGAGAGAATCCCAAGCAGGCTCCACGCTGTCAGCACAGAGCCCAATGCAGGGCTTGAACTCACCAACCATGAGGTCATGACCTGAACTGAAATCAAGAGTTGAACCCTTAACTGACTGAGTCACCCAGGTGCCCCCAGCTTGAGGGATCTCTAAATGCAAATTACACTGCAGACCATCTGGATGTAAGACAACTCTGGAAATAGAATGGGGTAGCCACCCACAAGGCAGTGACCCTGAAAAGCAGCAGCCAACGTGCACCATGGAGACCTATGGCTGGGCTGCATCAGAGCAGGCTGCAGGTCACACAGACTGGCTGGACCGCAGAGAGCGAGCAAGGAGGATTCTGGGGAAGAACCATTTGGAGACGTTTATGTCATGTCTGACTCATAGCATGGAGGGCAGGAAGACCTCTGCCTGCCCCAGGGGAGGCCCTGGGAAAACCACAATAAGGAGCAGCACTTACCATCACATATAAGCTTCAGCCTCAGTGGGGAACCAAGACTCTCTGTATAGTTAGGACAGCCAGAATAGTGACAGAAACATACTTTAACTTTAACCTGGTTTTAAATAATAAATAAGTACTTTCTATTCCTGTATGTCCCTAGGAAATGCAGAATTTCATCTTCAATCGCATTCAGTCTTTCTTTTTGCTAAGAGTCTATTTTTATATTCAGCGTGGACTGGTAATGTTTCTACTTCAGAGACTCTCTAGAAAGACTGCACTGTCACTGGAGGTTCCACAGACGGGAGAATAATGTGGAACAAGTACAGATATGGGACAATGCCAAGGGTATTCGTAGACTGGAAAATACAACAGCCAGTAGAGACTTCATGAGCTGTGTTAGGAAGAGGTAAGTGATGAGCCTGCACGCCAAGAATGTTGAATAGAGATTGTTACAATGCCAGCTAAGCATCTTCCCTTATTACTTCATTCAACACACAGAGCAACCTAACAAGGCTGGTGTTTCACTACTCCTCATTCATGGATATGGAAACTGAGGCTCAGGGATACTAAGCACCTTGTTCAAGATTAAGAGAGCAAGCCAATGTCAGAGTCAGGATTTGAACCCACTCCTGAACACCTCACTCTATCCAGTAGGTTTCTGAACACTGGAGAAATTGGAAGAAGTGATTTAGAAACATCCAGGGGGGGGGCGCCTGGGTGGCGCAGTTGGTTAAGCGTCCGACTTCAGCCAGGTCAGGATCTCGCAGTCCGTGAGTTCGAGCCCCACGTCAGGCTCTGGGCTGATGGCTCAGAGCCTGGAGCCTGTTTCCGATTCTGTGTCTCCCTCTCTCTCTGACCCTCCCCCGTTCATGCTCTGTCTCTCTCTGTCCCAAAAATAAATAAACGTTGAAAAAAAAATTTTTTTAATAAAAATAAAATAAAAATAAAAAAAACATCCAAGGGGATGTTAGTCGAATAATAGGAAACCATAAGCCCTGGGCGATACATTAGGAGCCATCTACTTATCTGCTCTTTTAGGGAATGTTTTAGTTTCACAGTACCAACAAAAATGTCTTCAATCCCAAAAGACTGAGAGAAGCGATTTCATACTCTTGAATGGTAATGCTTTCTTATTTTCTGTTGTTCTTATTGTTCTTAGTCTAACCTAAGTCCTTCTTGGTAGTAGAGAATCCCTACTGCTCAACTGAATAAATGATAAAATTTATTCAATAAATGAATTGATAAAACAAATGACCTTGCTGCCATTTTTACTTACTGTGCCATCTACTCAGCCCCTGAGAACAGGCCATAGACTCACTGCCTTTTCAAAATATGGACCATCTAAGCTTATATATGCTCAACAACCCTCTTGATGTGTTTATTCAAGAACCCTTCTCCTAATTGTTAAATTTGAGTGTATTTCAAGGGACATTTTAATCTATCTCTGAGTCATTTACCTTTGAGCTCTTTGAAATCATTCAGAAGTAGACTGTAAGTAGTATTTGCTTTTTAGGTAGGATGAGAGCCACCACATACCTTAAAACTTGGTTCAGTGGGCCATGATAAAATGAAAGTGTCAGTTTCCAAGCAAATTTTGGAACTTCGAGGTTAAAAGAACAGGTCGTTGGCAGACAAATACATCCTAACTTTATTTTCTGTGCTAAAGTCTATAGTCGCTGCACAACATCTGCATGCAAGAGGCAAAGCAGTGAGTTAATTTTGTTGGTTGCTGATATACCCACGGCACCATCTCTTCTGCCCTGTATTCATGTCCCTGGGTCACTATTCATGTTTTTGCCCTGAGGCCAAACTGTGTTGTTGTTTTTTTTTTCCGCCATGCAGCATATTTCCACATGAACCTCTTAGGAAAAGTCAGCATTTGATAAAGGAAAGCCAAGTCAGAAATAAATCATAATATTAAGTTACAGAGGAGCAAGACTGAATACTGAACAAGAGGTATACCAGCATAACACAATTTAGGGCAGCTCTAAGTAAAATCCAGGTCAGCATCAGGAAGCCATGCAGGGTGTTCCTTGCTGAACACAGAGCTACTATGTAAATCAGAAATCAAATGAGGAGTACGTGTAGGATATTTTATCCCATCTGAAGATCAATTTTCCTAGAGTCACATAAAATGATATTTTTCCCTGTGACATTGGCACTGAGAAATAAAAATTAGTGGTCTCCCAACAGGGATGTGTCCTCCAAGTTTGTTATTGAAATGGTTGAGAAAAAACACAAAAAGCCCTCAGGAGAATAATGCAATGGCTAAGGCTTGATCTCAGGATGTTTTCGATGTAGGACCTACTATAGCCCGAATTCCTGCCTTTTTTTTTTTCCCTTTGGGTTTATGGAGAGCCACAAACTTTGTAAATGGCAAGGATGATCTTGTCATCCCAGGTCTGAATCTTCTGTCAGCCACACAATCTCCCCAATATCCACAGTTTGATCTATCAGATCCTGGAAGGCCTGGCCCCTTCTTGCTTCTCATACTCTCCTCCAGCCACTTGCTTTCATGCAGGCCAAAATTTCCCAAACAGACTAGAATCTTTTTGTATTCTATGGTGCATCCAACTGGGAAATCCTTTTATCTCCTCTATGCAACATAACCTTTTACTAATATCGTCAACTGGACTGACTGGATAGAAGCCGTAGTTTAGGGACCTTCATACCTTACACTCCAAGCAAAGGGCCTGGAACCCTCCTGAAAGTTCTAGATATAAGCCGAATAAAAACCTTTATGACCACAGCATTCTCACCCAAGAGGAATCTATTAATTTCAAGGCTTTGAATAATAATAACTTTGCTGCTCATTTTATTAACATTCCTATTATTTGGCTAGGGGTCAGACCAAAATTGTACACATATTCTAGGAATATCACTGTAAGTCTGTAAAGGGGGGAAAATTTACTGTGACCCCAGAGCCAGAGGCTGGATGAGGACTTCTCAGTTGCTGCCTGAGTTTGATGTGAAGGAGAGTTCACAGAACCTCCAGTACTCAGATTCCATAGTTTTATAATTACACTTATTTAAGAAATGAATTATGTTAAAGATCAAGCTCTCATTACCTACTGTGAACGGGAGCTGTATTGAAATGACTCATGGGAAATTTTAACATTTAATTTTGGCAGTGTATCCACAAGTCCACAAATATTCACTGATTGCTTACGATGTGCCTGGTGCAGTGGGGAGCCAAACACCATTTTTTTCCTACACTGGTTGTTCCCCAAATTCCAGAACTTCAATTTCTTAGAGAAATAGGAAACAAACTCTTCTTTAACAACACACAAATTAAGGTAAAGTGACCAAGATGGGAGTCTCCACATTATGAAAAACATCCCATGCAATTTTGAAGTAATTTACAGACTTTGTGCTATAAGACACACCGATCATTGTCCTCGACTAAAAGAGGGAAAATCAATTCTCTTTCCCTGCATCTTGCCTTCCTAAATCCTGTTGAACGCATGTGATAGCAATCCTTTTTGGAGAGATTTTATCATGGTAGAAAAGTATCACCAATACAGTGGCATTAATAACTATTAAAGAAGTGTAAGCTGAGAGCTCACAGGGAAATCTATTCCGACAAGCATCTCCGGAGAGGAATTATCATTCACTTAGAGAGTTAAAATCCTCCCTCACCACTTCATCCTCCACAGGTGGCCTGGTCTTGAGGAACCCTCCACAAAAAAAGGCCAGATGGACTGATTAGGGCTTTCTCCAAATTAATGGTGGATTCTCTGGGCTTTGCACTTCTGATAAGCAAGGGAGGCTGCAACCCAATTCTCTCTTGGAGTAGGAAAATAAAATTGGCTTTCTCAATGATGTGCATCCCCAGGGCCTTTGTGATGAATCAGCTTTCATAGATTCCTTCTTTGACCTTATTAAGGACAGACACAGCAGATAATTTTAATAATGCAGCCTTCAATAGATCAAGAGTATTGCTTCCAAAGACTGCATAGCTGAAAAGACTAATTAACGTTGTTTCTTTGGGGGGAGGGAGCTGGGAAAGTAGCGAGAAGGTGGAGCAATTTAACCAGAGCTTAGACAATAAAATGCTGGCTTTCATTTTCCTTTTTCTTATCTGGCTGCCTCACACTATGAATCGAAAGCAGCACATTTAGCCTGGCGTGTGCAACCATAACCAGCCTACAATCAATGGATTCCTAATGAGAACAGCCAGCTGAGCAGCCACAATAATCACCTTTTGGACAATCGATACAGAAGGAAATGTGAAAACAGTTTGATATCAGGTATTTCTCTAATCACCCCTAATCACCCCTAATCAGAGGGGGTATGGTGTGTATTCCAGAGACCTCTGAGAAGTAGACAATATTGGAATCTTTCAAATAATTGCATAATTAAGATGTATGGACTACTTGGCCTGAGATACATAAAATTGCAGAGGCTGGAAACTACATACAGGCTTGAAGGGAGAAGCCATGTTCTTTCCCTGGTGCTGGATACGACAAACCAAGTGCCCAATCTAACCTTACCAGAAACAAAAATTTTTAAGAAGAAAAAACGCATTTGTTCAAAATACCAACCCATAACTTGCAACTATAGCCATAACCAAAAAATTCCACCCCCTCCTTCCCAATAGGCAGAGAAAGAGGCAGTGATTGACTGAGGTCAGTTTCAGCCAGGCACCCAAATTTCCCATGATGGCTGCAAATCCCTCTCAGAGCCTGGTGTGATGCTCCTCAATTATCCTGCTTCAGCACATTCCTTCTGAAGCAAGAACTCTGGCGTCCCCTCACACTGAGAGCATCAGAAATCAGAGGGCGATCCATGTTTGGTCTGCAGTCTACTCAGTCTTGCGCAGCTGTGTGACCTTCAACAAGTCACCTAACCTCTCTGAGCCTTGATTTCTTCATTGCCAAAATGAGGATGGGACAAGCTATGGCTTCATTTGCACTCAGGCGTTAATTCTCTTCACAATGAACTGCAACTGAACCCTTAGCGGGTCTGGCTCTGCTGCCCCTCCAGAAGCATGAAGTCAGAGGAGTACTAGTTACATATGGTGAGAAAAATAATTAAATAAACAGTGGAAGATCAGAATGTTTTGGCTATTTCCAAATCCCCCATCTAAATGACAGAAGCCAAATAAATAAGACATTCAGGTAACTTAACGAAGCGTTTCTTTTTTGTCCTCATGTGTTCATATTGTACAAACCAACGCTGGCTCTCATTTCTCTCTCCATTGCTCTTATCCGGCAGTGAAAATAAGCACTCTGGTTGCTACAGAAAGTCACAAACAAGTGAGGACCAAGGGAATCACTGAGACACTTGGAACATACCACTTCTTCCAGCTGCTTCACTTCTGTTTGATGGCTAAGAAACTGGAGACAGACCGTGTATGCTGGAAGAACCAAAAGGCGGTCAAATGATATAAATATTTTCATTCAAAAGTTGTTGTAGAGCAGCACCGCACATGGGGTCAGTTTAAGGAGTGCAAGTTGAAGGGGCAGCAGAATATGTCACCCCAAAATATTCCACTTTAAAAAATTATTATTTTGAGCTGTAGGCACCTAACAGCAAATGCAGGGAGAGGCCTTCTCTGAACTCCCCAAATCTGCCTAAAGACAGATTCTCCAAAAGGGACACAGTTGTCAGAAAACCTCTCCTCAGGAGCTTCATCAACCAGGTAGGATTGAGTCTTATGACAGGAGAGGAGACTGAAGTCCAACACCACATCCAGACAAACTTTGTTGGACATATTTCCTATCTAGTCTTCTAGATAGGAAGAATTGTCCCTAATAATCATTTACTCTCCCTTGAGAGGTTTATACCCTGCCCCCTTTTCCTTAGGATTTATTAGAGGCACCTGGGTGGTTCAGTTGGTTAAGTGTCCAACTCTGGCTCAGGTCATGATCTCGTGGTTCATGAGTTCGGGCCCTGCATCAGACTCTGTGCTGACAGCTCAGAGCCTGGAGCCTGCCTCCAATTCTGTGTCTCTCTCTTTGCCCCTCCAGCACTCACACTCTCTCTCTCAAAAATAAACAAACATTAAAAAAAAAAACAAGACTTGTTAAACCCTAAATTCTAAAGCCACCTCTTAGGATTACTCATTTTTCTTGGGTCTCTCCCATGTATACATGAAGTATATGTATTAATAAACTTCCACTTGTTTTTCTCTTATTAATCTGTGTTTTATTCCAGGAGTTTCAGCCAAGAACTCAGGTAAAGAGAAAATTCTTTTTCTCTCATACAAAGCTGTGAGGGGTGGAGTCTGGGCCCATACTTCATAAAAACAGAAAAGCACTGGGGCGCCTGGGTGGCACAGTCGGTTAAGCGTCCGACTTCAGCCAGGTCACGATCTCGCGGTCCGGGAGTTCGAGCCCCGCGTCAGGCTCTGGGCTGATGGCTCAGAGCCTGGAGCCTGTTTCCGATTCTGTGTCTCCCTCTCTCTCTGCCCCTCCCCCGTTCATGCTCTGTCTCTCTCTGTCCCAAAAAAATAAATAAACGTTGAAAAAAAAATAAATTAAAAAAAAAAACAAAAACAGAAAAGCACTGAGTCAGCATAGTTTAATGCCACCAGATCCCATTTTCCATATCCCCTTCCCTAGCATCACCATATACAGTACCCCCCATCTCCTTACCCTTGGCTTCACTTTCCATGGTTTCAGTTACCCTTGAAGTTCTGGAAGCAGATGATCCTTCTTCTGATTTATCCTTAGGTCGGCAGTATCTTAACACTATGTCACAGTGATGTCCAAATTACTCATCTCACTCATATCACCACATAGACATTTTATCACCTCACATCATCACAGGAAGGGTGAGTACAGTACAGTAAGATATTTCCAGAGAGACAGACCACATTCACATAACTTTTATTACAGTATATTCTTATAATTGTTCTTTTATTAGTTATTATTTTTAATCTCTTACTATGCATATTTTCTATATTAAACATTATCATAGGTATGTATGTATAGGAAAAAACATAATATATACAGGGCTCAGTACTCTCCATAGTTTCAGGCATCCTGAAGATCTTGGAAAATATTTCCTGTTGATAAGGGGGAGACTACTATAATCTGTCTGCCAAGTCAGGACACTTTTGAGACTGAAAAGGGACACTATTAATAATTATATCATGTCAGTTAAGAGTAAACGAGGACTGAGCCAGGCAAACAGGACTATGTCACCCTACCCATCATGATCCGAAGGCTCTTAGTAACTACAAATAGACGCATCTCTCCAAAACACTTGAAGAGCCTCAACCAAGAGCTCAAGGACTACAGCTACATTGTACTTTTGAATTCAGTCCTTCCTTCCTTCTCTTTCTTGCTCTCCTTGTCTTCTCTTCTTTCCTCCCTTCTTTCCTTCCTTCCACCAATACGTATTTAGCACTACTATTTGCTAGCACCTGTGCAGAAACTGAGTGTAAGTCAGAGAGGGTCTCTGCATTGATGGAACAAGTGGTCTAAGGGAATACAAACATTCATAAAACGATCACACAAATAAACGTAAGTTGAATTATTAAAGGGCTACAAGTGGAGGTTCAGGTGCACAGTGCTTAGGACATGCATATGTATCAATTAAGAGCCAGTAAGTATGCTTGGATGCTTCTGCAAGTGGCGAGCCATGACGGCCATCTCAGTGAAGGCACCATCTCTCTGCTGGTTAACGCCACAAAGCTGAATAAATGCTCCCCAAGAAAATTTCACTTTCCAAACTTGTCTTCATTAATCCCAAGAGTGGTATGGAGGTTTAAAATGATGCTTAATTTCAGTTACCTTTATCCCCAGCATAAACTGGTGACTTGTAGATAACTGAGGCTTTCCATCCCAGAGGCAAGAAAAGCAATTATTTTTTGTTTTTTGTTTTGTTTTGTTTTTTCATAATATGGCTGGGGAAATAAAAATACTTGGCTTAATCTTAATGTCTTTCCTCCTTGGAAAAGAAGCACCCTATAAATATATGTATGCGGATGTTATTATATTAATATTGCAAATGGGGCTCACAAGAGAGAGCTAAGCAGAGCCCGTAAAGAGAGAACAGAGAGTCTGCCAAGATATTATGTTAGGAGGCCTTCTCTTTCATCACCAGGCTTGGCTCATTGCTGTTTGTCAGCTTAACTCTAAACCAAGCCTCAAAGTTCTCCAAGGCTTCTGTAATTTGGATCGTGACACTTCAAATCTGAAGAATTCTGACTCAGGCTGAAGTCTCATTTTAAGTTACCTGTGTAGGGACTTTTGCTAAGTAATTAATATTGCAAAGTAAATTCTGAGGACTGGAGTAAGAGATATTTAAATATATCTGTAAATGATTTCCAAACATTTTAGTGTCACTTGTTTACCTACAAACAACCATGGAAATTAAAAAAATTCTTTTATTTCTTCTAAAAACAAGTCTCCTGTGGAACACTTGAAGACTACTTTCTTTCAATTTCTCTTCCAACTTAAGACAGTAAGCCTGAAGTTTAAAAAAAATGTTTACATTTCTGATTTAGCACTGATATTTCTATCTTATTGTAACTGACAAAATATTGGGCATGAGTGATTAACTCAGTGTCCTAATTCACTGTTGCCATGGAAATGTTTAATAATGTCTGCAGAAAATGTCATAGTGCTTATGTTTTCCACAATGAGAGAACTCATTTTTCAACCAAGACTTCAAGAAGGAAGGAGGTCTTTCTGCAATGGAGTTGACCATCCCACCCTCACTCCTAAGCACCACAGCTCATAGAGAATCTTCTTGCCAAGAAGACCCAAGTCGCAAAATGTTGCAGCATCACAGAGCTGATGGCAGCAATTCTGAGACCACCAGGGAGGCAAAAACTCCTTCATCAAACTTAACTAATAGAGTTTAAGTATTTAAAGGCTTTATTTTGAATGTTTAAGCTTAGACTATGCCTTAGTAATAGTACTTTTGAATCAAGAGTAAGACACACTAACATTAACTCACAGAATACTATGGTATATCCAGAAGAAATCCAAAGGTGGATCCAAACTATCCCCTTAACCACATCAATTAGGATCATCACCAGTTTCTTATGGAAGATGAACTGGATAACAATTTCAGGACCTTTTGCCTTTAAACAGGTGGTAGATATTACATATGGTCACCCCACACCCCGCAAAAAAAGAAGTATTTGTATTGTCTCCTTGAGTCTTAGCTTAAAAATACAAAAGTCCACTTGGTTTAATTGAACTGGGCAACTCCAAGTAAACATTAGAGGCAAGATCCTGATACCTAGATACCCAGGTAAGAAGACCCTTGACAAATTCTGTTTTAACCTGTCTAACTTCTACTTGGATGTCTAACAAGTTGCATTAACCCATATCACATTGGTATTTTATTCAACAGTTTTCACAAAACCATTCACTATTTATATTTTTATAAACCCTTCGTAAGGTGTATTTTTGTGTAAGTTTCATAATGTTCACATTAGAGTGGCAAAGTGTTAGGAATAAATAAAGATAATTGGGATGCATGTTGAAAAGTATTTAGTGCTGAGGTGTGGTGAAATTTAAAACACTAGGGGACGCCTACTCTATACTAGATCCTTTAAACACAATTATATTTTATTTTGCTTTACATATTCAGAGCCTAGCTAAGTTACTAGAAAATAGCAGTCAATAAATATATGTTGAATAAATGAAGTAACAAATGAACATGGCTATAAACTTGGTATTCCTGGACTCTATATCAGCCCATTTTCATCAATTAAACACAAAACTTTAGGACTTGATCATAAAGAACAACTTCAGTGAGACCAACCATCAGTCTCCTTCCAACAGGAGACCCAATCTGACCTTATCAACCTCTCATCAATCATCAGATCCTTTGGACACCATGATGTTAGCTAAGAAATGCTGATCCTTCTCATTTGCAGGCTTACCACAGCACAGAGAGCCTTGTACCTTGTCATACTGAGTAAGCAGGGCTCAGCTGTTGGAGAAAGTGTTAGCCCCTAAAAAGGAAGGTAGCTGTCTGGTATAAGCTGAGAAAACATTATTCAGTACCAAACATGCCCTTCTTCCCAGCTGGAATAAACCTGGACTTTCCCACTTCACCTTGTCTCTGACCTTGTTTTGATGTTCCCAAACAACAGAGTTTGGCTTTTGTCTTCCTAACTCCCCCTCTTCTGCTTTTATTCTACCTCCTCCACCTATGATAGACCTCCTAAAAAGGGAGGCTCTGCAAAGGCAAAAAAGAATGAGGACGATATTCATGTACTGATATGGAAAGATCGCCAATAATATTGTACAATAACAAAAAGCAAGACACAGAATGATGTACACAGTCTATGGTGGGGGGAGATACATTAAAAAAAATAAATACTGGAATGATAACTAGGAAACTAATTATTAAATAAGTACATGAAACTGATGATGGGGAAATGAAAGCCAAGACTTTGGTGTATATATTTTGTATTGTTCTGACCTTTGAATTATGTTGATATAGTAACTTCTCAAAAAAATTAAATAAGGAAAAAAAGCCTCAAATTGAAATCAAATGGAAACAAATGAAACTATATATAAAACTGGTAAAAGTGATAGAATTTAATTCAAAGGACCTGAAAACATAGTATTTTAATTGTAAAGACTTAGTGTGAGATACTCTAAGGAAAAATAACCACATACACAAAAATAAACCTTCCTCAGTAATTATACTGTTATAAAATTGGTATTGGTGTTTTCAAACTCGTTTTAATATAAAAATAAGTAATTATGTTTTAGGAATCAAAACTTTCAGTATAAAAATAATGCAAGTAAAACAAGTAAGAACATTCCAATGTTAAAAGTCAAATTTAAATTATGAATATGAGCTCACGACTTTTTAATTATATATTCAAAGACTCCTGAAAGATTCCAGAAGCAATGCAACCTCAACAGTAGTGCATATCCCTGGTGCCCAGATTATGGCTTCTATTACCGTTCCCCATGGGAAGAAACCAAGGCTCCCAGAAGAAATGGCTGATTCAGTCTGGGAGAGAAAGAGGAGCAAGATGAGCTTGGGACCTTTTGCTGTATCAGAAAGCAAGCAAGCCTGCAAAGATTAACGGGACTATGCCAAACAGATCCAGGGGCCAATGTGGAGAGGCTACAACCTGTCAAAGTTGGACCTCAAAAAGAATAATGAGTTTAGTGGGTTGAAACAGATTGAATCAATGAAAAATCAATGAGTACATCATGATACTATAAAAGAGAAAGTCATAGAAATCACATTTGTCACCATTTGAGGTAAGTACTTGCACAACTCCTCTCTTTGAAAATTGGGAAGTAAAACAGCTGATCATTTATCTTGCATTTCTGGTGGCATCTGGTTTCAGGGCAATAAAAACAGCCCACTTGCTATGGGAAATTTGTTCTTTACATCAGAATATCAGCTAGCAAATGAAGGAGCAGTGGTGGAATTTCTAAAACCTTTTAGAAACTCTAACTAGATTAACGGCTTCAAGGAAGGATTATCAATTGGTGTTAACACCAGTAGGTGAATGGTTTGAGGTAATGCATTCATACATTGCCAAATAACGCCAAACAGATTACTCTCTAGTCTCAAGAGAAAAAAAGTAATTTTACAATGGAGCGTTCAAATTGCCCTTATTTTAACCCAGGGGTCACTGTTAGTATCACTAATGATGGGTCAAAAAATATGTGTCCCCTGGCATACTACAATATTGTACCTCTAAAATCACCTAAAATTAGCCAGAAACGTTTGCATTAAGCTTTTTGGCATAACTTCCAGTATATGGGAAATACATGAGATACAAGAGACGTGTGTGCCAAATGGCACCGAGAGCCAAACAAATCCAGATTATAGTACATTCTGTGGGACAACTGACCTGCATAACAAGTCAGTGGCATAAGACAGAAAGGGCGGGGAGTGCTACATGAGATTAACTGATACCAGCATCAAAGGTGTGCCAGTAAATGTTTCACAACCAGTTCAATATGATGGGGAAGCCCCAATTTGTAACTATTTGCCAATTTCCATGCAGTAAACACCCCTATAATGGTGATTTCAAGCTACCTGTGTGATATCAAATAGCTTCCAGAATTCCTTGTACACAGTACAAGCCAGCTGTAGTGTACCACTGCTGATGGGACATAACAGCCTGCCCAGTGTGGTCCTGGACTGATAACAGGAGAAACCAACTACAAGAGTCATGTGAGTGTCCTTTGGGAGAATATTTGGTGAGTTTGCAACTTAATAAAATGGAAAGGTGGACATCATTACTGAAAAAAGGAGCAGGTTGCAGATAAGTATATACAGTATGATCTCATTTTGGTATAAATATGCACAGATGGATAGGTAATAAGGTGCTAACCATGTTGACTTCTGGATGACGAGAATGTGCTGTTGTTTTTTGTTTTCTCTAAAATTCAACAATACACCTCCACTGGTGCTGTAACATTGGGCTGTAACATGATAGGAATATTTTTAAAAAGAGAGGTGATAAATGAGGCAAAATGGACATTTTGGAGCACAGAGGTACCATGACAGATGGTGTTTGAGGGTTGATGTGTCTGCTCTCATCCTTCAAGAAGCCTTTTTTTGCCAGTGGGTCCTGTTTGGGGTCTCTGGAAACGAAACTGGCTGCACCCGGAGAATTTCACAGATAAAACAGAATTCACAGCTCCTACGCTTTTCCTTTGCGTCCAAGAATTCTCTGTGACCACTGTAGCCCGCTGTGTTTTGAGTTCTCCTTCAGCCTCAGTCTGACAAAGCACTTTTTCATTTGTTTATTCACTTGGTCACTCACTCCTTCACCCACTATTCTGGATCCCCTACTACTTGGGAGGCTTGACGCAGACCATGGGCATGGATACACGGATGCATGTTCATAGTCCTTGGCAACTTTCCAGGGACTCAGGCTATCCCTCTCCCTCTTCCCCCTTATGGAGCATTTTGAGGGTGAAGCCCATCACACATGCTTCTCTGTTTCTATTGTAAAGTTTAGCATAGAACTGTTTACATACTAGGTACTCCTAAAATAATTCCTGACTAGCAGATGGGCTGACTCTGTTTTCGTAATTTCCTAAGGCAATAAACATAACAACCAGTACGGGCCATTGGCTGGTTATCTCCAAATGTTTTTGACCCTACACTCCCTCAGTACAAAAATATATGAATAAAAATTGAGCACATACACACATTTCTTTATCTATGAATTATGTACATGTTAAATACCACCATACTAACTTACTGTGTCTAATTTTTTCTTATTTTTACACAACAAAGTATTTCCACATATTCTCAAAAACACTGGGCTAAAATAGCCTTCCTGTTGTCCCTTTTTGTCCTCCCTGCCCCTTTTCCAACACCCACAAGGACAAGTAGTGCAAAATTCTCCTAAAAAGGAAAGCGGGATATGGAAATCACTGCCACCCTGGATTAAAGGCAATTCTCCCAGCCTCCTCCCTCTCCCCTCCCTCTTTCATCTGGAGGAAATGTCACCCGAAGGGTCTGGTTCATGTATTTCCCGCTCACACACACCCACACCTCTTCAATCCAGAATGTAAGCCAAGTAAATATAGCTTTGTTACCCACTGCATAAATAATACCAGCCCCAATGTAGCTTCCGAATGGCTCCAGATGTGCTCTCTGCACACTGCCAGAGAGAAAATAACTTTGAGCTAGTGTCATTTCGGCAAAGAGCTAACTCAGTGATTTTCATCTGGATGAAATAAGGAAGAACTATCAGGACTTGTCTATTACCCATGCAGGTGAGATAGGAATAGAAACATCCGCTCTGTCAAATTGAACGGCCCCGTACTTTAGCACTCTTAGACTCTGGTTTAACATCAAGATGTCTCAGGCTTTAAATGAAATGTCAAATATAATTTGGCTCTGGATTCCCAAGATATATGGTTGCCCTTGGAGAAAACTTGATAACTCAGCATTCTTGTGTCAAATGTGCATCTACCTGATAGGGCATTCTATAAAGCTGGTCCCCCACTCTCCCTCCACCACATAAAAACCCTCAGCCAGTCTGATGAGCTAGGCTCCATTCTTTGCTTTAATGGGCATGAGACTCCACAAGGAACGTTTTTATGTCTGTGAGGCAAGGACCACTGTTCAGAGTTCCCTTGGGACTCTAATCTGCATGGAATATGACAGCCCGGTACTAAAATGCAGACACTTTCAAAGACTTTGGACTCAGCTGGACACACCCACAAAAGTTAATCATACATATTCACTTTCCTCCAAAGTTTTCTTTCTGGGTTCCACATTTCACTGCCCCTAGCTTGGCATTAATTTTCTTAATTTGTGAGAGAATCAGATTCAGTGCCAAAATTCAATGAAAGAACAAAAGTAAAGAAGAATACACACACACACACACACACACACACACACACACACATACACACATATAGATATAGATATAGATAGATGATAGATAGATAGATAGATAGATACATACATACATACATACATAGCAGGCTGCTTCTTTAAAGGAAAAGAAACTCACAACCTAAACTGAAAGGGCTGAGGGGCTGGTATTTGCTCAGCAGCTGTTGGATAGTGGAGATAGAATAGTGAATGAGATCAAAAGATTCACAATCTGGTCCAAAGAGATTTTTGAAGACTAACATGGTAGATAAAGAAATGTGACAGCTTTAGCCTTGAGAGTACATAAACATTTTAGTGGAATTTGATCTATAATAAAGGGCCTTTCACTGATACATTGTAGTGTCGGAAATCCTTAACTATAGCCCTTATGCTGAATGTAAATGTCTTCATGAACTGTCTCTGGGAGGGGCAATGAGCCGTCCTATTATGAACATACTGCTCCTTATTAAGCATTTAAAATGAGCCAGGAAGTTTAAAAAGTGCATTTATTTATTTTGAGAGAGAGAGAGAGAGAGAGAGAGAGAGAGAGAGAGAGAGAGAATGAACAGGGGGAGGGGCAGAGAGAGAGGGAGAGAGAATCCGCTGACAGTGCGGAGCCCAATGCAGGGCTCAAACTCACAAACTACAAAATCATGACCTGAGCCAAAACCAAGAGCCTGAAGCTTAACTGACTGAGCCACCCAGGCACCCCTAAAAATTGAGCTTGGCATTTTAGATCCATTATCTCTAATCCGGAGAATAGCAAAGGATGATGCTATGGTTGGAATTATGTCCCCAGCCTCTAAGAAAGGTGTTGAAGGCCTACTCCCAGTGCCTCAGAATGGGACCTCATTTGGAAACAGGGTCTTTATAGAGGTAATCAAATTAAAGTGAGGTCACAGGGGGTGCTAATCCCATGACCAGTGTCTTTATAGAAAGGGGAAGTTTGGACAAGAGACAGACACCCACAGAGGGAAGATGAAGATGATGTGAAGACACAGAAGAATGCCATGTGAACATGGAAGATTGGAGTGATCTATCTACAAGCAGGGAATCTATCTACAAGCAGGGAATGCGTGAGGCCACCAGAGGCTGAGAGAAAAACATGGAGAAGATCCTTCTCTGGTGTCGTTAGAAGGAGCACAGCCCTACAAACACCTTGATTTCAAACTTTTAGCCTCCAGAGCTGTGAGATAATATATTTCTATTGTTCTAAGCCACCCAGTTGTTAGTATTTTATTATGGAAGCACTAACAAACTAATACAGAAGGTAAGTATTATCACTACTATGTTAGAGAGGTGGAAACTGAGGCAGAATTCAAATCCAGCTCTGACTCAAGCTCATACTCATGCAACCATAGCAGTGTTTCCAAACTGGCTTCCATGGGCCTAGGATTCATAGGTGGCCAGAATTCAAAGCATTCAATCCAAAAACTTCTGAATTTTCTGTCTGTATTGCAACGGTCTTTGAAATGATGAGTATATACGGGCTTATGTTAATGGCCATCTAAAAACCAGACATTACCACATGATTTCTGTGTCTAAGCTTGTGTGAAGGTTAGTAATGGAGCTGGTTACAACTGGTACTACTTTAATTGTCTCAAAATAATGGTGAAAGAGCACAGCATGTTTATTATGTAAATAATGATTACAATGTAAAGTCCAAATCACATCACAGATGATTATTTGAAAAGAGGTTACCACAAAGTACACTCATGCTGACCTCCAAAGGCCCATGCCTTGGAGTCAGAGCCATGTGCACCTGGACTGAATTTTTTTTTCAAATACCATCATCATACATGAGTAACATTGTTAATATAAATTTTATTGGAAAAAATATATAAATTTTATTGGAGTATTTGTTTCTGATTAATAATTTTATTATGTTTATTCTTGTGTTAAGAGGCAGAGGCATTAAAAAACATTTACTTACTTTTATGGTTGTACAAGAGGTAAAAGGATTTACTGAGATGTTGTGTTTTGTGGTTTGTATCGCCCACCACTTCCATTCCACACAGTAACCAGGCACTTTGTGTTCTCTCACATCAGGAGTATTTGTGGGGCCGTACTGAATCTGCTTGATGAACACATCACACAGAGCTTTCCATAAAAACTTCACTGATGAAGGAAATATGCTGAGTATACAAGAGGGGGATGGAAGGAGGCAAAGGCCCTTACTAGGGAGAGAGGAAGAAATAGAAAAAATGATGTCAGACTTACCCAACTGTGGAAGGAGAAAAATCTCTGAAGGTCCATCACATAGTAGAAATCCATGCCCACTCCCCATCAGGACGAGGCACAGGAGATGGGATAAATGGGTGCATAGCACACCTTGGAGAATTGGATCCTAGGGATTTCTGGTCCCCAGACATGGTCTTGAGGGAGCAGAGAAGTGGACTTTAACTTGCCTTGAGAACTTGGACAAGACCACCTCACTGATACATAGCAGGACCAAAGGCTTACGTGCTTTGTCCCTGCCTAAGACTCTCCCAAGACCTTTGCACAACCTTTAGTAGATATGTTAGCTGAGATTCAGAGAACAGTAATAAGATTCAATGTCCTGCAGGCCTGGCAGATTAAGAGCTCAGAGTCTTATTTGGTCTGAATGAAAGTACATAAAGTAATGTAACACATCCTGTACACTCAGATGTTCTGCATACCTACTGAACGGATGTTATAACTTAAAATTATCTAGGTCATTACTTTGGGTCTGAAATATTTTTTCTTCTAAAAAGAATCCTGAATGTTACTAGGTTTAAAATGCCTGGCATTACTCAGAGTTGCCTCCTATGGTATCAACTAACAACTCAGCACGGGTTAGTCTACCTGCCAGCTAGCTGTGTCACCTTGGAAACCGAGGAGCAGAGCCCCGAGGGGTGGGGTGAGTGGATTTATAGACTTAAATACCAATTCCAGATAACAAGAGAAGAAATGTCACAGGTAGTTCATGATTGATTGCCAAACAAGCTGCACAAACAATATCTGCTTAAAAATAAGAGCTCCTTGCATTTTCTCAGGTGGGAGTTTTATAGACTATATCCATACACCTACCTCACTCAGTCTTACTGATGTGGCCAAAATGGGCTGTAGCCATATGGACCTGTTCCACCACCATCAAATAAATATTCTGCCATCCACTTACCAGTGTCTGTCACCCCTCTGGGGAGGAACGGAGAGATTCAAGCACACAAGACAATTGGGTATCTAAGGAAGATGTAAGGAAGTAAAATTTTGAAGGTAACTGCTATTACCTGGGAGACCCAGACAAGGTTTTACTCCCTATCCATAGCCCTGAGTACCACATAGCTAATCAATCACTAAGTTCTATCTGAAGACCTTTCTCCAACCAGCTCTCCTATGTCTATCCTGCCTAAAGCAGGCCTTCATTATCCTTCATACAAGCAAGGCTAAATCTCTTAACTGATCTCCCTTGCTTCCTTTCCTAGCCCCCTTCTGACTCATAAATGATATGGCAGCACTGCATACCTATGGCTGGTCAGTATCCCTCCCCGCCTCCCCTCCCCTGGGCCAGCTGGCCTCTGCAGTCCTGACTGCCACTCCTCCCTCACAGACCCAACTTGCAGACTTGCTGAGCTTGGAGTTCACCAAACTCTGTCACCAAGTTTGTTCTCATGTGTCTGCCTAGAATTCCCTCCTTGCTGTCCTCCCTGATGAAACCCCCCTGGTCCTTCCAGAGCTCTTCTCCCCGATACTCAGTAACTCAAGGCATTCCTGCCTCTTCCTCCCCTTGGACTTGTTTAATCCCTGGCTCCTGTTAACAGTTATCAGTGTGTCTGGGAAGAGTTTGTATTTAATGGGACATCTACCAATATCTTAGAATCTTGGCTAATACTGTGGACACCAGATAAGTAACTACACATTCTAGCAAGAAGCTGAAGACCACCTGACCATCCAGGCTATACGAAAGAACACTGGAAATGGGAAGTGAAGGAATGGAAGTTCTTGGCCTTTCTCAACCAAGGGGCTGGAGAAAGGACTTGAAGAGCATCATTTATAGATCCTGGGGTAGTCGTTGGAGGAGGAGGTTAGAGTCCTGCTTCCCAGCAGGATGCCTACTGTGCCACCGAATCATAGGCCTCACGGCAGCCAGGAATCCAAATGCAGTCCAGAGCATTCTTGGGAGAGCTTAAGTTAGGTGACACATGTGGACAGAGAAGCTGGAACCTGCTTCCCACCTGGAGGAGCCTGGCTGCATAGGGTTGGCCAGAGGAGGCCAGGATGGCAGGGAAAGGGCAGCAGGGGAGCAATGTCAGGCTTAGCCTAGACGTGTACATTTCCTGTGGGCCAAGTGCATGGCACAGAGGGTACACGGCAGAGCGGGAGCAACCTAATGAGATCCTACAGAAGAGGGCTAGATGCCTCTGGATTGACCTCCAGAGACAGGAGCTAGAAAGGGGTTGCCAGGAGTCAGAGAATGTGGCCCCCACATCCGGAAACTGCACTGCAGAAATCCTGACCTTGGAGGTGTGGGGGTGGTACTGGGCAGGAGGGCCTACCTATGTGCCTCATGTAGCATTTGTACACTTGCTACAGGTGAAGGCGTGCATGCCTGTCTTACAGACCATTGATCATGTAAATCATTGTGTCCCCTATCCCTGCAGCATCTAGTGCCTTGCCTCGCCTCTCCTACACCACCCCCAAGCCCTGAAGGAACATGAAGCAGAAGGGGGAAACATGCAAACACAAAAAGAAGAAATAGATCACACTGGTCCCCCCTGGTCACCAAGCCACCAGTTAAACCTGCTCTGAAAGAAGAGAAGCTTTAAATTAGACAAGATCTAGAAGTTTTAAAAAGGACAGAATTAGGTTTCTGAATACCCGAAAGGGACTCTACACTGTCAAAAAAAAGAGTTACAAGGAATTGCACAGCTATGGAATCTACCCAAGATGCCACCAACAGGCAAAGAAGGGAGGTGCCTGAGTGACTCAGTGGGTTAAGCATATAACTTCGGCTCAGGTCATCATCTCATGGTTTATGGGTTTGAGCTCTGTGTCAGGCTTTGCACTAGAGCCTGGAGCCTGGTTTCAATTCTCTGTCTCCCTCTCTCTCTGCCCCTCCCCTGCTTGCTCTCTCTCTCTCTCTCTCTCAAAAATACATAAACATTTTTTTAAAAATAGGCAAAGAAGGGAAATGAGATAAAGCATGCTACAGGAAATAAGAAGAGAATAAAGCCATTTGCTGTTTATACTCTACAAAGATCAGCCCAGGTAATAAATTCATTTTATTGTTTACATTGTGCACATGCATTTATGTAGGTATATATGCATGTGTGTATATAAATGTATGTGTATAAATGTATGTATGTAGGTATATATGCATGTGTATATATGCATGTACATAAGTGTGTATGCACACATACATCCTCTAAGTCTGTAGCTTTATGTAGAAAGAGGCACATTTGTTCACTTTTAGAGCCCCAGCCCTGGCAGAGCCCCAGCCCCTGGCACAGCACTTACGGCGAGATGAACACGACGGGCTGCCAGGTGGATACAGACACACTCAGTCTGGCACGCCCACAGTGTCAGGCTGTCCAATGCAGCAACCCTGGGCCACACTTCGCTCTCTCTTCCCGCAACAGGCCCTTTCAATCACCGCCGTGACTCCAGGTGGAATCCCAACAGCGCCTGGAGTCATTACAGAGACCTCTTTCATCCTTCCAACTCTACTTGTCTTCCGGAGGCCCACAGAGGGGGGATGATAAATCCCATGGCCAGGGACATACACACACATGTCACTCACCCCTTTGTCGGAGGGTTTCTACCTGTCAGCTGTGTCCAAATGACAAATGCATTCAATATGAAAATGGAACCTCCCAAGCCCTCTTTTACAAAAATGACTTCCCAGGCTTGTGTGAAGTTCCAGCAGTAAATGAAATTTCTGCGGGAGAATCTTAAGAGAAAGAGGGTGGAGAGGCTGCAGCTTTGGGAGTGTGTCCCTGAGTGAAACATTTAGAGGTATTGTTGTAGTCACCTATTGCTGTGCAACCAACTACCCCAAAATAGTAGTTTAAAATAACTATTTGCCTCACATTTCTTTGTGGGTCAAAAATTTAGAAGAGGTAGCAATGGGAAGTTGAAATCTGAACGATGTGGCATCAGCTGGGGCAGCTGAGGAGGAAGGGCTCACATCCAGGACGGGGTTATCTGCCCTCACTACACTGAAGCCTGGGCTGCGTGCCTGGCACTTGATTCTGGCTGATGGCTCGGAGCCCAGATGTCTCTCCATGTGGTTTGGGCTTCTCACAGCAGGTGGCCAGGTTCCAGACAAAGCATCCCTGGAGCAAGGGTACCAAAAGGCACAGGCAGATGCTATAAGGCCTCTTACGACTAATCTTAGGCATCTCAGAACATGGCTTCTGCCACATTCTTTTGGTCAAGCATATCACTAGGAGAGCAGATGGAGAGACTCCATCTCTCAATGACAAGAATAACAAAGGATCCGTGGCCGTTTTAATCCACCACAGGGATGTCAAGATGCGGTCCATGAGAAAGGAGGGCGGCTCCCTCTCAAGTTCTTTCTTTCTTCACCTTGTGTTTACTTAAACATGGCACAGAATGGATATGACAACAAGATAAAAGCCGGGTCTTCATAACGCCCAGAGTCAACTCACTGTTCTCACCTTAAGCACGTCATTTAACCTCTCCCTGCATGTCAGAAGAGGGGTGTTTCCCCAGGTTTCAGCAAAGATAGAGGCCACATCTTTGCAGAGCATGCAAGCTAAATCTAGCCTCCCGGTTTGTTTGGTGTAAACACTGCTTTAACATACATATACAAACATATATATTAAAGCATATATTCACTTCACTGACACACTTAAAAACTGGATGATGCCAGGGGCGCCTGGGTGGTTCAGTCAGTTAAGCATCCAACTCTTGGTTTTGACTCAGGTCACAACCTCACGGTTTCCTGGGTTCTAGCCTCCCATCTCCGCACTCTTGGGATTCTCGGTCTCCCTCACTCCCTGCCCCCCCCCCAACTTGCCCTGTCTCTGTCTCTCTCAAAATAAATAAATAAACTTTAAAAAATAAATAAACTGGAGGACGCCATATAACATTCAGAACTGGCAACACCAGCACAGCAAAAACCACCCAGAATGGAGAGTCGGCTGCCTTCTACAGAAAGGCAGCCACTGTCTGGGCCACTTGGGCATGGCTCAGACCAGGGCCAGGAAGCATCAGGTTTGCTTCTCTACCACGTGGTGCAATGGTTGAGAGCACACAGATGCTGGCTTTGTAAGGCATGTGTTCAAATCCCGGCTCTTCCACATTTAAGCTGTGTGACCTTAGTGAAGTTCTTTAACTTCTTGCTGCCTTAGTTTCACTGTCTAATAGAGATAATAATAGTGACCAGCCTCACAGGTTTTGTGAGGATTAAATGAATTTATATGTCTTATATTAAACAATATAACATAATAATTAACATATTAATAATATATGTCGAATAATGTTTAGCATGTATTATTATTTTCACAGTACTATAATCATGGTAAGAATCAAATGAAAGGATTAATGTAAAATTACTTTGAGAATGTGCAGGCATACGAGATTATCATATTTTTATTACATGCAGCACAGATTTTAAGTTTTTGTTTTGTTTTTTGTTTTAATTCAAATATAATTAACCTCCAGTGTTATATTAGTTTCAAGTGTACAATAAAATGATTCAATAATTCTATACATTTCTCAGTTTTTATGAAGATAAGTGTCTCTAAATTCCCTTTATCTACCTCACCATGCCCAGACCAGCCTCCCCTCTGGTGACCACCAGTTTGTTCTCCGTATTAAGAGTCTGTGTTTTGTTTGTTTGTCTCTTCTTTATTGCTCATTTGTCTTGTTTATTTTCCACGGGAGTAAAATCAGAATAGATAAAATAAAAACACAAGAAATAATAAATGTTGACGAAGATGTGGAGAAAAAGGAACCTTCATGCACTGTTGTGGGAACACAAACTGGTGCAGCCCCTGTGGAAAACAGTATGGAGATTCCTCAAAAAATTAAAAATAGATTTACATATGATTCTATACTTCCACTACTGGGCATTCATTCCATGGTTAGTAGTTCTATTTTTAGAAGGCTCTTCCTTACATTAAGCCTACATGAAAGCTGTCATACCATCTTTTCATATAACCAAATTTACTCACTTCAGTGAACTTCTTTAGGACTTGCTTTCTGTACTTTTCCTCTGGCGTTAACTTCCTTATTCCTTCAAACATGTATCATGTGTCAGACACAATGCAGGGGACCAAGAATAACAGTGAATAGCACCCAACCCCCACATAGTAGAAGCTTATAGATCAGTGTACCTGACTATATGTGTTACAGGATGCTACATGCAATAACTATTTTACTCTTTTCTGCATAAAAGTAACACCACCCTTTATTTCTCTCTTGGGTTATCATTTATTAAGTTCTTCCACAAACCTTATTGCAATTGAGTCTCAGAAGGACTCTATGAAATAAACTTTCTTATTCCAATTTTGGAGGAGGAAACTGAGGTTTGTACTGTGCTCTCTCCACACCATTCCTCTGACCCATTTCCATGGCCTGGCATAGGGTTGGCCCCAGAGCACAACTGGAAAAAGGATTCATTGAATGAATAAACCGCACCTGAGCTAGTGAGGAGTTGGAGTAGTTCTCTGGCCAACACCGTTTCCAAAGCTGAGCAGCTAATTCAGCCCAAAACCAATGTAGCCTGTTAAAAAACAACCCATCTAGATAGGAAGAGTATGAGCACAAAGGGCTCCAGGAGCAGTGTCTCCAAGAAAACATGGAGATCGTGAAATGTCTGATAGGTTTGACTCTATAAAAGCCTTTAATAAGAAGCCACTGGAGTTAGGGGAAAAATCAGCAATAGACATGTAGAAAAATGACCAAATCTTTATATGAGGCAATTATTACACCAGAACAAAATAAGAACATACGTAAGAAATGAAACATAATTTATGTATAACACTGGGCTCAGAGGTAAATGACACTAACATGTACGTAACTGTATTGGGAGAACAGGAGGGACAGAAAGAGAGCAGTTGCAAATGCTAAGTCTGTCTGCAAGAACAAAGCCAGAGACAGAAAATAAAAGTGTGGTTGCCAGCAAGTTGGGGGGGGGGGGGGATGGGCACAGAACTCAGTTTTGCCGAGTTCCGGAGACTGGGTGCACAAAATGTGAATGTACTTGAGGCCACTGAACTGCACACTTAAAAATGGTTAAGATGGTGAACTTCACTTCACTTTTTCACTTCACCGCAATTAAAAAGTTTTCTTAAAATAAACAACAAACAAAAATATCACAGCCTGAAATGTGATGGAGTCCTAACCAGGTGATATTCAAATACTTACCAGCTAGCATGGCAAAGGTGTGGGATAATCAACATGGGCATAAACAGTTAAAATGTGAAAAATTCAGCCACTAACTGCATGCTTACTCTACAATATTCAATTCAAAGCTTTGACCTCTTATATCTATATGACTGTTTCATGCTATGAGTACATAGTTTAATTCTGGAGGAATTGTGCATATAGCAGAAGTCAGGAGACCCAACACATGATATATCAGAAAGATCACTGAACCTAAAATCAGAAGGCCCTAAGTCTAAGCTGTGTCTCCTCCCTGCTTAGCTGAATCACTAGCCCTCAGTTGATCTGTAAACTGTATAAAACAATCTTTACCTAGAGGGCCAGAGACATAATAGGAACTCAAGAAATATTTGTTGAATAGGGGTGCTTAGATGGCTCAGTCATCATTGAGCATCCAACTCTTGATTTTGGCTCAAAATCATGATCCTGGGGTCATGGGATCCCAACTCATGATCCCAGGGTCATGGGATCAAGCCCCAGATCAGACTCTGTGCTAAGCCTGCTTGGGATTCTCCCCCCGCCCCTCTACCCCTCCCCCACTCATACACATGCTCTCTCTCTAAAACAAAAAAATTTTTTAAAGAAAAATATTTGTTGAGTACATCAAGAAAGAAATAATTCTTTAAAAAGATCATAGATATGAAAGCATACTGTGGCTGTGTGGTGATGGGTGTTGGCGAGATCTGTGGTAATGGTTCTACAATGTATACACAAATGTCAACTCATTCTGAACTAATACAATGTTGTATGCCAATTATGCCTCAATAAAAAGTTTAAAGCAATGAACACCCTCCCAAAAAAGAAAAAAGAAAAAGAAATATGACCTCTAAGACTTTTCCCAGCCTGCTCCAGCTTGTTCAAACCTGACAAGACCTCCTTCGTTTCCAAGTTATTGAACAAAGTGGGACCAACACTCTAGAATTTTCCTCAGTGAGCTCTCCATGTGAGTTATCAACTAAATTCACCCTCTCCAGACATAAAAAATAAAAAGTACACAAACAACAATAATATGGGCACTAAATCATGTGTCCCCAAAGCATCAATCAAAAAAATAACACTGCCTAGAAGAGTTAGTTTCAGTGGGCTATAGAACTGGAAGGCTGTGTTGGATGAAGGAGCTTTTAGAGGGAGGTCTTCAAAACTAGGAGGTCAGGGCAGCAGAGACAGGCCTTCTGAAATTCATTCTTTTATCTAAGGAAAGCCCCAAATACAGATAGCCCTAGGGGTTCCTCTGGCTTTCTCACTCTGCAAGCCTCCTCCCAGAATTAGAAACTGGAAAGACTACTGCACTGGTAAATCCAGAGTCTTGGATTTAGTGGCCCTGGCATTAACTGGGTGAATGAGCCCACTGTAGCCTTTTTTTTTTACCCTTGTGGATCTCAACAGCTGCATTAGTAAAATAAGGAGATGGTTAAGATGGTCTCTCAGGCCCCTTTAGGTTCTTTGAATCAGTAAATCTGTTCCCCTGTAGTATCCAAGAGTTTCATTATTAGTCAAACTTGGTGACAAAGTTCGACATCTAGTTAAAGGCAAAGGGAAAAAAGACAATCTAACCTTAATCAATGAGAAATTGGGAAGAGGGAGGGTTTGAAGGATTTAATAGATTGCAAGAGCTTGGGAAGATGCAAAGTATTCAAAAGAGACAAATTATTCATTTCTTCATTCGTTCTTCCAACAGATACCTATTTAGTCCTTCTATGTGAAAATAATGAAGACAATGCTGAAAAATACCTTTTTATTTGAATGGTGCTTTATAATTTTAAGTGCAATTTTATTTTATAGTTCGACCAGATTACCTTAACAACTCTTTGGGGGCATAAATGGCAGGTTAGTGTTACTCCTCCTTAAGAAGAGAACAAGACGTAGGTTAAGTGAGTTCAATGAATGTCACAGAGATAATCCACCACAAGTCTGAATTAAAATTTAGGTTTTCTTGGGGAGCCTGGGTGGCTCAGTTGGTTAAGCGTCTGACTCTTGATTTCAGCTCAGGTCATGATCTCACAGTTTGTGGGTTCAAGCCCTGCATCAGGCTCTGCCTTGATAGCACAGAACCCACTTGGGATTCTCTCTCTCCCTCTACCTCTCCCCCACTTGTGCAGACTCTCTCTGTCTCTCAATATAAATAAATAAACTTAAAAAGTAAAATAACTAAAATAAAATTCAGGTTTTCTTACTCCTGCTCTTAGGCTCCTCCTATAAGACACAGACATGACCATCTGCTCCAACAAATTCTACTTTTGCCTTATCAAGCGGATGGCCTTGAGCCTCACCATATTAATGCCCCCCTCTTTCCTTCATTTGGCTACTTGAGGACAACAACAACAACAACAAAACCTGAATATAAAAGCCATATAAGAGTTAACATATTATTCAATAGGAAGTGAGAATGTGCATTATCTACCCAAGCAGTAACAGTATCCCTGGTATTCCTGGACTATAGATGGACTCCTGGCTCTGACACTTGCTTTATATTAGCCTCTCTGGACCTCAGGCCAACACCTTCCAAACAGGTGATAACATCTGCCCAATCCAACGTAGAGCTTAGTTTCTAGTATCAAACCAGGCAGAATATGCAGAAGCCCCTGGAAAACAAGAAGAGAGGCCATAAATATGTGTTGTGGTTACTATGGTTCGTAAATGTGTGGTTGGGAGAAGATACGATAGCCACTGCTGGCTTGACTTCAGGCTTGGAGATCAAGCAAATCCAGAGGAGATGAATTTGCTACACAAAGGAGCAAATTCCATAAGCAGCTCAATGCTTGGAAAATAAGGAACAGTTGGTCTCACAGCTTGGCTAGGCAGGAGAGCTGGCACATATCCTCAGATCATTGTGCTCCGCCTGGTGAATCGAGTTGGCCTCACCAGGGGCTGGACATTAGCTTCCTTCTGGCTGGAGAGAGGCAAGGGAGGTTGTGACCACCTGTTCTGCTCAGGATGTCGCTGTACCTCTTGCACATCTTGCTGCACAGGCAAACACAGTCTAAGCCAGGTCCTAGGCAAAATCACAAAGCAAAGAACCTCTGCCTTCATCCTCCCCCATTTCTCCTTCAATCTCCCTAGTTCCTCACATCATAGTTCCCTCAGCAGTGCCCAGTGGCCCCAGATAGCTCACACCCATGACTCTAGTGGCCCTCAGAGCCAACCTGTGGAGACAGCACCCTGTACCACAGACACTTTTGCTCTCACCCCCAAGTTCACTGAAATTGCTCCTTCCTTTTCCTGCTCTCAGCAAGTCACCAGCTGGAAATCTAAGCTAATAAGTAGCTCACACCAAAGAGCTTATAAAAGATCACATTTAAAAGTAACTAACTCCTCTCAGAATCACTAGTCTAATAATAAGCTTTTAAATAATTTTCCCAAATGAAAGAATTAATGAATATCAAATGGATTATCTCCAGGAAAATTGGTGGGATCACAGGGCTCACACCTTGAAGCTAAGGCTGGAGAAGTAATGGAAGAATTCTACTTACTCTCCTCTGAAAACCTTGCATTTCATCATTCTGATAAAGTTCCCCTAAAAAAAGCACAATCATTAAACAACAGCCAAAAAACAAATGTGAAGCATATATAATAAAACATTAGCTTTTATCAGTTCTAAATAATGAGTACAAAAAGATTGTATTTCTCTTTTTTGAAATTAAAAAAGTTAAATGGACTCTGGAAACATCCAATGGGTAGTCCAATGTTAGTAAGACAAGTGGCTCCATGGTTGATGTCTGCAGAGGGCTCAGACTGACACATGTAACAACTCTGGATGTGCATCTTGGTTAATCTCTTTTCTTTTCTTTTCTTCTCTTTCCTTTCCTTTCCTTTCCTTTTCTTTCTTTCTTTCCTTCTTTCTAGAGAGTGCATGAGCAGAGGAGAGGGGCAGAGGGACAGAGAGAGAGAGAGAAAGAGAGAGAGAGAAGAATCTTAAGCAAGCTCCACACTCAGCACAGATCCCAATGCCTTATGTGGAACTTGATCCCATGACCCTGAGATCATGACTTAAGCCAAAATCAAGAGCTGGATGCTCAACCAACTGAGCCACCCAGATGACTCTTGATTAATTTCTTTTTAACCAACTCTTCAACACATGAAGATCTGACATCATTAGGGGTTTCACTGGACAGTGGGAATATCAGTCTCCTCTAGAATACACCTGAGCGCTGGAAACAGGCTGAGTTGCTCAGTACTAGTACTTGCTCCGTATCCTCTCTTAGAGTGACCTATACTGGACAGAGATCCAAAGATGAAGCCTGTAGCAGGCATGTGCTTTCTTTCAAACACCTGACATCTCTTGCCTAGGTGAACCACATCATTCCCATTGCATGTGGTTCTAGTTTGAATCCATTCAAGTCCTCCAAGAAATAGACACCAGATCTGAATGAGTAAGCCAGAGATTTCTAGGAGGAAACTCCAGCAAAGGATGAAGGAGAGAGTAGAATACATGAGAACCTTCATTTTAGACCACAATGCAGGTTTGGCATCTATAAAAGGAGAAAGAGACAGAATAACTGAGTAGAAAGGGTCTCAGATTACTGTGCAGTTTTGAGAATCTCAGCCAGACCAATGGTGGGGGTGGGAGAGTACCCTGAACTCACTAGAGCCCATTAGAGGAATCCCTCATCAGGAAGGAATGACCTGATTTGAGTACCCTCAATGTGCTTGATCACTAGCTGGGAGCAACCCAGTGAACAGGGGTCCTGGTCTGAATGATGTAGTAGATCCAAAGGAGCAGCATCTGGAGGCTGCCATATAGTGTGACTGTCAATCATATAACCCAACACACCAAGAGAGGGACAGATGAGCCAAGCAAGACCACTTAGAGCCCATCTCTGGAGCTGATATACAGATATTAGAAGGAAACAACTCATTTTTCCACTGATGGATCTATAGTAGGTGAATCTGCAGTAGGTGAATCCACTAACTTTCCTTGATAAACATGGGTAGCAAAACTGCATCAGGGAGAAAATAAGACCAAACCACAAATGGAAACAAAGTTCACACTGGGAAGCCCTGAAGCCCAAAGTCATTAAATATCTTCTTTTCATTTTTTCTCATTCCAGTTTGAGTTGTATTTCTACTATAGCTAAAATAGTTATTTGCCTAAAACCATCATGCTTTCACTGTAATTACCATAATATATCAGATCTTGAAAGGCCCTTGAGGTCATCTAGCCCTTACTATACATTATAATAATCTAAGGAGTTTTGTTTTGATACCTAAATTAGACCCCACTCTAGTCCAATTTAAATCAGAATCTCTATAGGTAGAGCCCACCTGTCAGTCTTTGTTTGCTGTTGTTTTTAACTCCTCAAGTGATTCTGACGTTTACCCAAGGTTCAGAACTACTGGTCTTATCAAACCTTCATTTTGCAGATGTGAGAACAGAGGTTCAAACAAAGGAAGTAAGTGGTCCCAAATATACAAGTTCTTGGAGATAGAGCCAGGAGTTCAATGCAAACCACCTCACTTCTAATTAGATTTTTTTTTAATATGATATGTCATCTTACCTTGGTTCTGTAAGAAGCTTATGTTACTCTGTCTCTCCTAGTTCTTGGAGTTATTTATTCAATTATCAAAACAGAAGGAAGTTACCAGTCTCTGAAACAAGACCCAAGTGCAAAACAAACAGTGCATTACTCCATCAGCACAAGTCACTACTACACAGTGCCATCCTCCCCTTTACAGCTGTCAGCTGCTTAGCACTGCAGAGAACAGGGATTCTTGACTGAGCCATGCCATTACGGAGAGAAGCACCAATCGGGAAAAAACTGTTGGTTTTCAGTGTAGCTGCTCTAATATACAATGGCTATTGGTTTTCTGTAGCCTAATAGAAAGATGCATCCCCTTTACTCTTGAGAAATAATGATTCCTACAACTCAAAATCCAATTAACATGTAACATTACTCAGGTTTTTGTCTTCTGAAAAGCCACCCTATTTCTGAGTTCTCTTTCTACAGGCATTTCAACATCATCAAACATGTTGTCATTTAAAATGTTAGAAGAAAGCAGACAACAAATTTATTGTGCCACTAAACTAAGTAAAATTAATTTTTTTTAAAGTATGAGTTAAAGATGACCATGTCTGGGTGATAGGGTTTGGAATCTAAAACAACATCGTAGGGGCCAAAGTAAAGGAGACCATGACCAAAAGTCTAGGCAAGCTGAAGGATGCGATGATGGTCAATAGTCTGAGGACAGGTACCAAATCCAAGGCAAAGGTGCATGGATATAGTGGGAAGACCCAGGAAGCACCGGGGAGATCAGGAATGTATCAGATCCCTGGAAAAGGGATTCATGTTTTAAGGGGCAATAGTTTCAGTTGCCAATGCAATGACAATTCTGCCAAAAAGTTTTTTCTTGAATGATGGAGTAGAAGCATTGTAAGTTATGGCTCAGTACGAAGAACTCCTGATTCTGTCACTAACCAGTTTTGTTACTTTAGAGAAGACATTTTACCTTTCTGGGCCACAGTGATATGACTGTAAGATGAAAGAGGTGGACTAGATCAGTCAACAGATACTTTTTAAATACCCTGTTTTGGTGTGAGACAAGGACATTCAGTTCCCTGTTCTCATGGAACTTAGTGGGTAATGGTTTTTAAGCATTTTGACATGACCCACTGTAAGAAATATACAAATATATTTTAAATCAAACATCATGTATATGTGCATAAAAATAAAAATTCCATGAAAATTCCACTAATCTTTTTATATGCAGTTCACTTTGCTGTTCTGGTCTGTTGTATTCTAATTTTTTTTTTTTTAAAGCTGACATTAAATTGATTTCATCCCCGACTAAAGGGTTATGACCAGTGGTTTGAAAAACATCATTCTAGAGGATATTCTCTAAGATTTCTTACAGCCTTTTAAATCAGTGATTCCGGGGGCACCTGGGTGGCTCAGTTGGTTAAGTGTCTGACTGCTGATTTTGACTCACGCGGTGATCTCATGGTTCCGGGGATTGAGCCCCATTTTGGGCTCTGTGCTGATAGCACAGAATCTGCTTGGGATTCTCTCTCTCCCTCTCTCTCTGCCCCTCCCCTGCTCATGCTTTCTCTATCTCTCTCTCAAAATAAATAAACTTAAAAAAATATTTAAATCAATGATTCCATCATTCATCTCTCATCTCTTTAAGTTCCTCCAATCAAGTGACCATTTACTTAATTCGTGTTTAAAGTTAGACCCTTTGTAATCATGTGGACAGTCAAAGTGATTTTCCAGATCCAAAAAAGCTCCACATATAAAGTAATTTTGGCCATAGTGTATAACATTACTTCTAACATACCTTATCTACCAACTTTCATGAGTTTCCTGATAATGAATGGCTTTGAAATGTCCTTTCTTTTTTTCTTTCCAAATTTCATGCTTTCTTTTTTGTTGTTAGAGAAAACCCACATTCCTCCAGCACCTCAACTTCACAGAAAAAAAAGCACATGGCAGAAGGAACATTCAAGGAAAACATATCGACCAGATATCCAGGAGAATGCCCTTTTTCCCTTGCCATTTTGCCCTGGTGGAGCTGGGTTATCTAAGAGCCCAGTGCTTGCACCAAACTAAATGCTACTTTTGAAATACAGTTGTGTGACAGGATGACAAAAAAAACCCTGTACTTTCTGATAAAGAAATCATACTTTTCTTGTTTTACAAAGGACAAATCGGGCCAAAGATGTTCCTCTGTTTTAGTATTTGGTCGGCTGCTTGTTAGCTTCCCATAGAAGGGAATTTCTGAAAGGTGGAAAATAAAAGGAATTTTTCAAATGTGTGTTATTAAGAATGTGGCATGCTCATGTCCAAGAGGCCCTAACTCTCTCCCTTCCTTAATTGGGCAGTGTGGTCTGATGGAAATACCATGGCATCGGAGACAGAAGATAAGAATTTGAGTCTGGCTTCTCTTATAAGTAGGTTGACATAAATAAGGACTAAAAGCCTTTATTCCCCCACTGAGAAATTTTACAAAATATGTGACATTAATAAAAGATAAAAAATAGGTAGAGCAAAGACTTTTTGTTAAGAATTGTGTAACAACTATGAAATCTCTAGCACCTAGTAACTCCACAGATGTCGGCTCCCTCTCATTACACGTTGTCAAATAGGTGTCCTGCCAACTAACAGAAGCAGGGGGTCAGTGCGGGCTCAGGGGGATACTGAAGCATCAAACTGAAGACTCAGGGCAATCCATGCGGATGGGCAATCTAGAATCCACGGGGAGCAGACTTTGGCAATCATCTCCCTATGGAAACAGTGAAAGATCATTCAGTTTAAGTCATAAATAATGATTTGAATCCCACATCTTTTGTGTTCTAACTCTGACCTTTGCCAGATTCCATTCCATATGAATCTTATCCCTTCATGTATTAAAAAAAAAAAAAAGGTGAATGTTGCCTGCCCTATCTATACAACTCCTTGTTTTATTAAAAGGGACAGTTCTTGGGGCGCCTGGGTGGCGCAGTCGGTTAAGCGTCCGACTTCAGCCAGGTCACGATCTCGCGGTCCGTGAGTTCGAGCCCCGCGTCGGGCTCTGGGCTGATGGCTCAGAGCCTGGAGCCTGTTTCCGATTCTGTGTCTCCCTCTCTCTCTGCCCCTCCCCCGTTCATGCTCTGTCTCTCTCTGTCCCAAAAAAAAAAAAAAAAAAAGGGACAGTTCTGATAAGAGAACTTTATACAAAGTATAGTGTCTTAGAAATAAAATTAATAAATATTAATTCCCTCAAACAAGTACTAAGGACCTGGGCTGGAGTCTGCAGACACAATCGTGAGCAACCTGGCTGCCTCTCTCCGACTGCTTGCAATGAAGGTAAATGGGAGGAGAGAGTCAGGTGAGGTTTCACAAGTAGTTGATCTATAAGCAGGTTCTTGAAAGATAAAAAGTAGCTCACTAGTCACAGAATGCAGCAGGGTTGGGGGAGACATGGCTGGAGGTGAGACATAGGAGAAAAGAAGATTCCCAAAGGAGAAATAACATGAGCAGAAATCTGTAGTTGGTTCAGTTCAATCAAATGTACATGCCTCAAACTGGGGAACCAAAATGAATATGACACAGATTCTGCACCCCTAAATAGATAAGGTCAAGGTACATCCCATGAAAGAGGCATGCCCAGGATGTCACAGGTGAGTCAATCAGTGCATAACAATTTAGCCAGGTACAAGAGAAACCAGGGCAGGAAAACCAGTCTGTATGAGTGTGCGAAGACATGTGAAAGCATGTTGCATGCAGGAAGGAAAAATGGCCAATCCGGGGAGAGCAAAGAAGCCAGCCTACCTGTTCTATGTTTGTGGTGATGGAATATAAAGATGGCTAGTGCATGGCTTTCATTACACAGCTAATGAGTTCATTCTTTATCCTGTGGGTAGTGGGGCACACAACAGTCTTCTGAGCAGACAAATGATAGTATTAGGAAGAATAATTCCAGCAGCAGTGAGCTGGACATATTAAGGTGGAGAACTGGAGGCAGAGAAGACTGGTTGCAAAATAAAGGTTGAACAAATAAAGCAGACCCGAATGGTGATAGCCCAGACTAAAGTAATGGCAGGAGAAATGGAGGGATCAGACATATTTTTCTCATCTACCGAATGGTAGAAGTATCAGTTGAAGATATTAACTAACATGGATTTCTTTCACTTTAAAATCTGATACCAGGATAGTTTCTGCTGTTTATTCTAGCATATATTTAAAAAATCAACATCAGAACCATTAACACTGCAAGCCCAGCCCTGAACTGGACCAATGAGGAGCCTGAGGCCAGAAAACAGAGAATACTGCCTTAAATCAGCCAGTCTCAGTGGCTGATAAAGGAGAACAAACAGTTCCATTTTTGTGGCTTCCAATGAACCTCTTGTCACACCAGCATTTCACTCTAGAAACCATCCATCACCTTCCAGAGACAACAGGATACAGAGTGAGGGTGGTACCAGTGGAGAAAGGTTGTTCTTGGCTGTCCTGGTTACTCAAAGTAAGAGGCATGAACCCTCCACCCCTCAGGTACTGCCATCCCAGATCACACGTTTACTACCAAGTGGTCACCAAACCCTGCTGAGAACAGCCCTGATGCTAGAGGCTGGAAATGCAGAGACAAACACATCCCAGGCCTGTCACGTGTCTACAACGAGTCCTTATGAAGCTGAGCAGCACTTGGCTGACTCCAATGGCTAGCAGAATCTGGAATTACCTCCTGCCACTGTTAAGTCTGGAATGCTATCCACAGCATCGGTGCCTACTCTATGTGTTCACTAGGGTTGAAACACAGATTTGAACCTCAGTTTCCCTTGGATGATACCCCTTCAAGCCTGCCTTATCAATGTCTCTCACTGGGATGTGGGCTATGTTCCTGAAATTCTTAGCTACTGACTGGGATCTGGCTTACAACCCAACAGGCAGCTTGCCATGGGTCTGACTTCTAGCACCCCCTACTGCTCAAAGACACTCACTCCTATTTCACCCGTATCCAAATCTCTTAGATTCTACTTGAATTAAATCTCAATTTGCCATGCATTTGTATCCAAAAATTTTCATTACAGATGCTTCCTTTGGGATAAACTTTGTCAATTCTGTTAGTCCTAATACTGCCTGACCCAAGGTACTCCTCTTCAATCTCCCTACTGCAATCCCAGAAATGCCTTGGAGCAAAACCATCTGGGAAGGACAAAAGCAACAAGTATGGAAGGTAGTATTTCCCAGAAAAATCCAGAAAAAAAATGGGGCTTCCCCTCAGCAGGCAAAATGGGGCTTTCCTCGGCAGCAAAGTACCGAGAAGCAGAAGAAAAAAAAGGCAGGCACTACACAAAGTACTGAACCCCTAAGACAAGCAACACCCAGACACCCAGTTGTTTGGACATTGCTTCATTTTTAATCTGGGCTCAGGTGTCCCAATTAAACTGTTTGGGTTATTTATATGGGAGTGTTAAGCTGCTGCAAGTATTATTCACCTACAGCTACCAGGTTTATTTGTCTTCCAACCTATCACTGTGGTTCTCAGAACAAGATAAAAAGTAAAACAGAAATAAACCACCCAGAACCATCAAAAGGGGGGCTCCTCCCTCCGCTAATGAGCCACCACAGCCAAACAAATGATGCTTTCTGATAATGCACATATATTGCCGTAGCCATGGAAACATACTTAGCAACAAAGAAACCTTGACCTTTTCCCATCTGTTTAGAATCTTCACAATGACACATTAATTTCAACAGATGAAAACAAAAAAAAGAAGGGCACAAATGTTACATTTTCTCTAATTCCCAGGCAGCATCTAGTCAGTGTGGGTACAACTCACAGATGAGGAAGGGATGATGTTGTTAGTTCCAGCCCAGCACCCCAAGGTGGCACCCAGGTGACATTTTACTGGCATTAAGCAAAATGACTCAAATCTGTTCTGCTGCTTACCAAGAGATTCCTGGAAAGGCTCCAAAATTGGGCCAGAGATGGACAGCTAGGAGAGCAAACACTAGCCAGTGTAAATATTCTCAAGAGACAATAATGGAGAGCTCCAGAAACTAATATTCTGTGAGCACTAAAGCTTTCTTTCCATGCAAACTATTGTTAGCAGCCTAAGGCTGAAGACAATTGAGACAGATTCAGTTCAATTCTATCCAATCCAATAAACATTTAAGGAGACTGTCTCTGTTTTCATTGATGGATAAGAATTGGATAAAGAAAAAGTATACAACACTGGTTCTGTCTCTAAAATAGTACACTTTTTTTGTAAATAAAGAGATATTAACTCACTTGAATCAATTACAGAAACTCTGGAAAGGCAAGATGGATGTTGCAGAAATAATAAGGGAAGGTCCCTGCATGAAGTGTCGCCTGAGCTATATCTGAAGATATCAGAACATTTTTCAATAAGTTAACTGTCATATGAGCAAAGAGATGGTCAAAGATGTATTTAACTCTTTAATAAAGGAAACAGCAGGACGGCAAAGCCAATTTGAGGAGTTGAGAAACTGATATATGTCAGTGCAAAAAAAGAAGATTGCAAACTTAGATTGAAAACCAGTTAATGTCCTACAGGACAATAAAGCCATAGCCCCTGGAGGTATCTATTCTACCTAATAACAACCATTTGCAACACATAAATCTTCCCCAATTTAGCAACCAATTTTAGAGAATCTGAGCCTTAATCTAATAATAAATAATAAACCAAACAAAGTTATCTTCCTCAAAGTGAGATGACCCTAAGGTGAATGTTACAAAATGCTCTAGGAAGACATTGACAGGGGCACGCAAGATTCTTTCTGCCTTACTTCCAAGTTTTGGATAATCTTGCTCAACAAAGGCAGAATAGAAGCAGAGAGCAACAGTGGAAACAAACCTCTATAAAACTGAAGGAAGAATTGGGATGTCAGGGTCATTACTCAACCCTCTATCCAAGTGCATTGTTAGGAGAAAAACACCACTCTCAGCTATGGACTAAATAAGAGAAAAGAGGATTCGGTTTCAATCTGAGAAATACAAAATTGAGCAAATAATCTTCACAGAATTAGAAAAATGTTGAGAATCCTTTTTTTTTCCATTGTCTAAAAATCCTTGTGGGTAGGTTACAAACAGACTAATAATGGGCTAGGAAATGACTTCTGAGAATTACTGACCTCCTAGGAAAAAAAAAATTGAGAGACACATACAAGAATGATTTTGAATTAAAAATTTTTTTTAACATTTATTCATTTTTGAGAGACAGAGAGAGACAAGAGTGTGAGCAAGGGAAGGGCAGAGAGAGAGGGAGACACAGAATCTGAAGCAGGCTCCAGGCTGTGAGCTGTCAGCACAGAAACTGACATGGGACTCGAATTCACAAACCACGAGATCATGACCTGAGCTGAAGTCAGAGCTCAACTGAGCCACTCACGCACCCCAAGAACGACTTTGATTTATTTGATGCTGTTTCTCTTAGAGAAATATAAAATACTCAACACTTGCTATTTTTAATTAATAGCTAATACTAATGTATTCAATACAACCAACATGGGCTGAAAATAGATATTACTCTTCAGTTTTCACATTTATGTAAGTTGAAAGGGAAGAAAGCAGGAGTAAAGGTAGGAAAAGGAAGAGGAAAGGAAAAGTAGAAAAGAGAACCATCAACAAACTGTCAGACTGGAGAGGAACAGACAAAGATAGAGGCTGGATGGAATAGGGGATATGGACAGTAGAAACGGGGTGGGGGGAGAGTAAGGAAAAGTCACAAATAAGGAGGAGCAGATAGAGAAGATATTTCAAGAGGGATGAGGGGGCGGGCTCCTGGGTGGCTCTGTTGGTTAAGCATCCAACTCTTGATTTCGGCTCAGGTCATGATCTCACAGTTCGTGGGATGGAGCCCCGTGTTGGGTTCTGCTCGGACACTGCAGGGCTGATGGTACAGGGTCTGCTTGGGATTCTCTCTCTCTTCCCCTCCCCCCCACCTGCCCGACCCCGTTCATGCTCTCTCTCTCAAAATAATTTTTTTTAAAAGAGATAAGGTTAAAAAACTAAAGTGAGAACAGAAAGGCAAAGAGCACAGTTCAGTAGAGCTATAAGCAAAGGCAAGTTGAAATTTCCATTCTCTTATTATTTATTCACTTGCTCTCTAATGTCTCTGTCATGCTGTTAGAAGCAGGGATCACTTGGTTGACCATTATTCAAAGTTCTTTAGTTATTCCCTTCCTGAAACCCAGAGGCAGGAAACTGTACTCTAATCTACCCAAGAATATCACTCTGCCTGAATGAACTCAAGCTGATTCCCCGAGGTAAGAGATTTCCACTCCCAGTGAAACTGAGCAGCTGAGAAAAGGTGGCCCACGTTCAGCAGGGCTATCACCTGACTGTGTGACCTAAGCAAGTCCCAAGGGCCCTGCCCACCTTCTCATGTGGCAATAGGAACATGGCCCATATATTGCAAGGACGTAATAAAGTTCAAGTGAAATAACAGAAGAGCACACGTTGCTGGAACTTTGGCGACCTCCAGTCCCCAGGTATGACAGCCGCTGTCCAGATGGAGCAAGCCAGGGACATGCTCTCAGGGGACAGGACACACACGATGACTCCACAGCCACTTCTGGTCTCCTGCTTGTCTGACTAACCCTTTTTCTGATTCACCCTGGGCTCCAGACACAATCGACCCTGCCTTTAAGTAGTTAATGCAAGTTAGAGACCGGCTAGTTGAAAGTTTTCTGCTTTTAATTCCTGTTTAATGACATATTGTCCAGGGCACTATCACATTGTCTTACTTAACAGCCTTTCCTGGACAATAAACTGCTTGGTACCCACCTCGGCCCACAAACCCTACAATTAAGTGATCGTTTGTCCTCACCAGCCTGACAGAAACAGGAGTCTGAGGCGGGCTGGGAGGAACCCAGATTTATTAAAGTAATAAATAACCTGGAAGCCCCCACCACGCGGCCGCCTCCCCCTTCTATGTACTTCCTTTTTGTGGCTTCTGAGATGGGGAGATGGGGGACTTAATTGCTTGGAAAGAAAGTTGCCTAAAAGCTGCATAGCACTCTCATCCCAGAAACAATAAAATAAAACCGGGAGGCTCTAGGGCTACAGCTTAATAATGGCTCTGCTGCTGGCTGGGCTGGGCTTCTTGGCAAGCGCTCACTCATTCTGTGTTTCTAGAAGAGCAACACACACTCCCGCACATAAATGCACTCAGTGAGGCTGACAGCCATCATGCGGCCAACGGGAGGCCCTTCAAGATGAAGCTTTTATTCACCTTGTCAGTGGCCCCATCCCCTTTATTTCCTTGTTAATGATAAGGTGGTTTTTTTGCTTTGTTTTTGTTTGTTTTTGTGGGTTTTTTTTTTTTTTTCAAAAAATCATTTGGCAAATACTATCTTTGATCCAGGAATTCCTGGACATGACATTGTGCTGAATATTTTTTACACTTAACATCTTTAAATGTCATTTTCTTTCTCAGATATTCTATCTCATTTGATCACAGATTTTTAAATTATTATCACAAAATGTATTTGCACGGCCAGAACTCATCTTTCTAGAATATTCTTGTATCTAAAACTTTATAACATTATTTTATATAAAACCATTAAGTAAACAAAGCAGTTTTCTAGAAAGTCAAAATAGATAACATACACACACACACACTCACTTTACTTTACACACAACTTTCAAAAATGTATTTGTGTATTTTCAGAGTCCCCAATCTAGAGAGTAATAATCCTTCCTACAGGCTTATTTTTAGGCACAAGTCACTCCTCTTCCTACCTCCTTGTCCAAATTCAGCTTGGGAAATTTACATAACACAAAATTAACCATTTTAAAGTGACAACTCGGTGACATCTAGCACATGTACAACCACTACCTCTATCTGGTCCCAAAACGTTTTCATTACCCTGACTGTGCCAGTAAGATATGTGTATCAACCACAAACATGGCCTGAGCCTCTAGCATGTGAATAACACTGAATCAGGCAAACAGGGAGTCGATAATTAAATCCCATGGCCAATATTAATCTAGTTACAAGAACTCTGAGAAGCAACCTCAGGAATGTTGTTCTTTGGGACATTACCAAGGGAAAATCAAACTTTCGAATCCTTGAACCAAAGGAAACATAAATTGATACTAAGATCATTTAATTATTCAGAATTTGTCTTTGCTGTTTTCTGTCTTCCAAACCATTTGTTCTGATGGCATTACACCTGACCAGGGTAAAATGTTAGTGTGGTGACTGTTGTGGATATTAGGAGAGTTCTCAAACACCAGGGATCTGGAATCAAAGCCAGTTTAATTATCGTTTTTCTCATGTCCTGCCAATATTTTTTAATCTATTCGACAGAGACATCTAATTATATAACCTAATTATATAATTATATATATATATTTATATATATACACACATATATATATATAATTATAATTATATAATTATAATTCTTTTCTTTGGGGATGTTTTACTTTAATCTTGGGCCCTCTAACACAGTTGATATAAATTATAAGGCATCATGCCTTTCAGTATCTGCCAAGTCTATAGACACTGCACATGAGAAGGAGGCCCCAAGTGCCTGTAATTGTACCAAAAAGTCTAGAAAAGCCTCACTCCACACCTGTGTTTATGAGGAACCACCCAGTGAAACTGTCTGAGTTAAGGCCACATATTACAGGTGGTTGCAGTGTACTGAGGGGTTAAAACTGGAAGGAAATGTGAAATGTTGCAATGGAGTAGAGGTTTTCCTCTTATTACATAAGCCTTATTCATGATTTATATTTCAGAGATAGGATAGAGATATCCACATCCTGGCTTCTGCCTCATAATATAATGAATTATATGAGTCAGATAGTTCTTTGATTTCTCATAAGTTACTCCAGGATTGGGGCACCTGGGTGGCTCAGTCAGTTAAGCGTCCAACTTTGGCTCAGGTCATGATCTGTTGGTTCGTGGGTTCTGGCCCCATGTCGGGCTCCATGCTGACAGCTCAGAGCCTGGAGCCTGCTTCAGATTCTGTGTCTCCCTCTCTCTCTGCCCCTACCTCCCTCTCCCCACTCTCTCTCTCAAAAAATAAATAAATATTAAAAGTACAATAATTATAAGTTACTCTAGGACTACTGCAAAAGGAGTTCTGATCTGAGCATCAGAAAATAGCTCATTTCCAAGAAAGAACTATAAGTATGAAAACACACACACACACACACACACACTTTATGCCCAAATGACCCACGTCTATCATTTTATAAAACACTGAATAAGTCATGTGACTTTTACAAACTTGGCTTTCCCAATCTATGATACATGAAGAGGAATTCCTTCCTTGGCTATTTCACTATATTGTACTTAATACTATCACTTGCACTGATCAGTTCTCTCCACATCCCACTTTTCATTCTCTGCATGTAAAATGAGACATTTTTTTTTATCTCTAAACATCTTTCCAATTATAACATTCTCTGCATCAATGAAAGCAAAATTAATCATTCTGAGTGCTGGATACATGGAGGAAGAAGTTAGTTTAGCTTCAGAGAGATGCCAGGACCACTTGAATTTGTCCTTGGAAACAGGTGGGATTTAGTGGAAATGAGAGAAGGAAGTTGATTTATTTCCATTGGCCCTAGAGAAAGCTAAGACCAGACACTGGACAGTTAGTTGTTTTAGCTGCATCTTTTAGCACTGCTGGCATTAAGTATTAATTGTAGGATGGAACTAGGTGTGAAAGAAATAAGTATTTCTTGAAGACTATCATAAAGACCTCTAATTTCATCTGAACCCAGATGAAATTTTCTCATTTCCTCACATTTGTATCCCAAACTTCATTTTTCTTATTTTTCTGTGATTTTTTTCCCATTTTAAGGCTGCCGATGAGACTTCTGTTTCTGGTCAAGATGAAGTAACAGGAACCAGATTTACCCTCCCCTGAAACAAAATTTTAAAAGGCAATATATAGGGGCACCTGGGTGACTCAGTTGGCTAAGTGCCCAACTCTTGCTTTTGGCTCAGGTCATGATATCATGGTTCGTGGGATCAGGCCCCAAGTCGGGCTCTGTGCTGACAGCTCAGAGCCTGTTTGGAATTTTCTCTCTCCCTCTCTCTCTGCCCCTCCCCTGCTCACGCATGCACTCTCCCTCTCAAATACAAATAAATAAATAGGCAATGTATAAAACAATTTTCAAGAGATTAGACATCAAGCAATGAAGAAGGGTGATACCCAAAGGGCAGGAAACATGACTTTCTCAGATGACTGAACAAGAGGATGTCCAGACAAAATGCTATTCTGGTCCCACCTAACAAATTTTAAAAATTACACCCAAAAGGATCAAACTATTCTCAGGTAATTTAACGAGTACTAAAAGGATTCAAATATATTTATAAAAATACACAAATATCCAGAACCCCCCAAAATAAAATTCACCATGTCAGACTGGCATCTAATTATAGAAGCCAGAAAATACAACCCCTAATAAGGAAAAATGAAACCAAGTGATTGAACCTAACCTATAACTAGCACAAATGTTATAATTAGCAAATAAAAATATTAAAATAGTTTTTATAACAAGTAGAAAATTCTGACATAATATAAAAAGCAACCATAGGAAGTCTCTGACAGGTAGAAAGAATACAAGGACTTGAGATACACCACAGCAGTGAGTTCCCTGGGTTTTCTTTTTGTCTTCCATATATCCCAGAGGTGATGCTGTAGAAGCCTGAAACCCAGAACTCCAGACGGACACAAAGCTCCAAGAAAAGATTATTCTCTCTAGGCAAAATAGTAGGGAAAAGACCAGCCTAACAAAACAGAAAATATTTTTGAGAATACTCACCCTACTCCAGCCAAACACCAATAGAAAACAATGGGAAAATGCACTGTGTTATCTGTGGGGCCAACAAGGTAGTGAATGATCCAGCCCCCACCCACAGAAGATGTCACTGGTACTCCAACCTCCCCATCACAGTGCTGATGGCAGGACCAACTAGGGAGCTGGGCTTACATACCCATGTCTCAGCAAAAAGGAGGTACAAGTTCATGCTTCATTTTCTCCAAGGAGACATCAGCAGGGCCCAACCAGAAGCTTCACCCATCCTGCATTCCTGTGCAATGAAGCCATATACGTCAGTGCTTCTCTTTTGCCAGGGTAGTGTCACCAGGGCCAAGAAGGTAATTAAACATTCCCTCCCCCACCTGGACCTATGCACTGTACCTAATCACAAACTGATTGAGAAAAGACAATCAACAGATACTAACACAGAGATGACTCAGATGTTGGAATCATCTGACAAGAATTTTAAAGTACTTATCATAAAAATTCTTCAATTAGCAATGATAAAGACTCTTAAAACAAATGAAAACTAGAAAATCTCAGCAAAGAAATAGAAGATATAAAAAACAACCAAAGAAAAAATGTGGAGATGAAAAATACAATCAATAACCAAAATAAAACACTCTCACAGAACAGGCTCAACAGTAGACTGGAGACAACAGAGAAGAGAATGAGTGATCTTGAAGACATATTAATAGAAATTACCCAATATGAACAAAAGAGAGAAAAGAGATTTAAAAAAATGGAGAAAGCTACAGGGACATCTGGGATAATAACAAAAGATCTAACATTAACATCTGTATCACTGTCTATATAGAAAGAGAGGAAAGAGTTGGAGCTGAAAAAAATATTCAGATACAATGGCTGAAATTTTTCCAAGTTTAGTGAAAGGCATAACCTTTCATATATGAAGATAAGTGTGTATGTAGATAAGTATATGAAGATAAGTGAACCCTAAACAGAATAAAGCCAAAGAAGTTCACACCTAGATATATCATAATCAAACTTCTTATTAACAAGGATAAAGAAAAACTCTTGAAAGAAGTTAGTCTGTTCTACAGGGGACAGAAACTTTTCAAATGACAGCAGATTTGTCACAGAAACCCTGGAAGCCAGAAGGAAGTGGCATAAAAGAGCCACATTTTTCAAATGCTGAAACAAAAGAACTGTCAACACTGAATTCTGTATCTACTGAAAATAATCTTCAGCAACGAAGAGAAAACTGAAGTCATTCTCAGAATAAATAAAACTAAGGAAATTTTTGCCAACAAACTTCCTCTTTTTTTTTTAATGGTTATTTATTTTTGAGAGAGAGAGAGACAGAGCACAAGCACGGGAGGGGCAGAGAGAGAGGGAGACACAGAATCTGAAATAGGCTCCAAGCTCTGAGCTGTCAGCACAGAACCCGACACAGAGCTCAAACTCACGAGCTGTGATATCATGACCTGAGCCAAAGTCAGATGCTTAATCGACTGAGTCACCTGGGCACCCCGCCAACAGACTTCTTACAGAATGATTAAAGAGGGGGGCATGCCTGGCTGGCGCAGTCTGTTGAGCATCCAATTCTTGATTTCGGCTCAGGTCATGATCTCAGGGTTCGTGGGATTAAGCTCCGTGTAAGACGTTGCACTGACAGCACAGATCCTCCTTGGGATTCTCTGTCTCCCTGTCTCTCTTCCCCTCCCCTGCTCACTTTCTCTCTAAATAAACAAATAAACATTTTTAAAAGAAAAATAATGGGTAAAAATAGGTATAAAGAGAATAGACTCTCCTTTCCATCATGAGTTTTTTATATTTATACATGATGGATGAAGCAAAAATTGTAACATCCTCTGTTGTGATACTCAATGCACATAGAGGAGACACTAAACAACATTTATGTCTTAAGAGTGGGAAGTATAAAGGGACCTAAATGGAGGTAAGGTTTCTACATTTAACTCAAAGTAATAAAATGTTGATACAAGTAGACTGTGATATGTCACATATTTATATATAAAAACTATAAAATGTTATATTTAATAATACCAGAGGAAGTGACAATGGAATTCTAATAAAGTTCAAGTAAGTCACAAGATGATAAAAAAAAAAGGCAAACAGAGAAACAAGAAAGAGAATGAACAAACAGAATAGAAATAATAAAATTTCTAACATTTAAAAAAGGTAACTGTATTCCAGGTGTTCAAAAAAGAAAAGTAAGCAACACTATGGATGATATGAATAAAAGCTCAACAAACATTTAAAGTTTAAAATTACGTTTGAGGGGGCGCCTGGGTGGCGCAGTCAGTTAAGCATCCGACTTCAGCCAGGTCACGATCTCGCGGTCCGTGAGTTCGAGCCCCGAGTCAGGCTCTGGGCTGATGGCTCAGAGCCTGGAGCCTGTTTCCGATTCTGTGTCTCCCTCTCTCTCTGCCCCTCCCCCGTTCATGCTCTGTCTCTCTCTGTCCCCAAAATAAATAAAAACGTAAAAAAAAAAAAATTAAAAAAATTACGTTTGAGGAGAAAAAAATACAGTGTGTATGTAGTGGTAGATTAGCCATTGCAGATGAAAGATTAGTGAACTTGAAGACAGAGAAATAAAAATTATCCAAAAGGAAAGAGAGCAAGAAAAAAAAAAATTTTAAGTAACAAGGGCATCAATGAACTGTGGGATAAGCAATCTAATAAATGTATAATTGGAGTCCTTAGGGAGAGGGGCAGAAAAAAATATTTAAAGAAATAATGACCAAAACTTTCCAAAATCTGATGAAAACTACAAACTAATGGATCTCAAGTACAAGAACATAATCCCAAGTACAAGAACATAAAGAAAATTATACCAAGGCACATGATAGTCAATTTTCTCATAAGCAGTGATGAAAAGAAAAATACTTTCCCTGACCTCAGTGGAATTAAATTAGAAATAAATACCAAAAAGAAATCTAGAAACTCAAAGGCCTCAACTGAACGACTTTACCTTCCATCTTAAGACAGTATTAGGGGCGACTGGGTGGCTCAGTGGGTTGAGCATCAGACTCTTGATTTCCGCTCAGGTCATGATTCTCAAGGTTTTGAGATTGAGCCCCATGTCAGGCTCTACACTGGGCATGGAGCCTGCTTGGCACTTTCTCTCTTCCACCCCTGCCCCTCTCCCCATTCATGCTTGAACACTCTCTCTCTCAAACAAACAAATGAACAAAAAAATTTAAAGGCATTATAGAAAAAAAGAGTAAATAAAATACAATGTAAGCAGAGGAAAGGAAGTTTTAAAGACTGGAATGTAAATCAATGAAAGTTATGAATTCTGATATTTGAGAAGTGTACTAGGTCCCAAACAAAACAAAATAAAGAAATCAATCCACACTAGACATCTCCTAGTGAACAACCACACAATGGAACTGACAAAGAGAAATTCCAACTGCTACCAGAAAGAGATGACTATTTCTCTAAAAAGGAATTGTAGACTAATAACATAGACTTTTATAAGCAATAACAGAGGCCATAAAACCAAAGATTCACATTTCTAGAGTAGTGTGGAAATTAATGTCAGATTAGATTTTGAGAGGGAACAAAATAATCACTCAAGAACAAAATGCAAAATAAAATATTTTCACAAATACAAAAAGCAGAAGGACTAACTCTTTACAAATCCTGAATAAAGTAACTATACAAGAGATATACTTGCACATGAGGAAAACAGAAGAAGTGGAATGCAAAAAGGAAGAAAAAAGATGGCAAACATTGGGAAGCAGAAATGTATATTAAGGATAAAAAAAAGGCAAAGATCATGATTAAACTTCAGAGGATGCTTCAGAGGAGAAAAGATACTAATTAATTTTAGCCTTTGGGGGGTAAGTGTATATGTTTAAAATGTAAAAGAAACCATCAGAAGAAAACAAACTATCTGGATAACTTGTAAAGTGATAGAGTAACAAGAGAAATTTGAAATCTTAATCATCCTAACAGAAGCCAGAAACAGAGGAGGGGAAGAAGGAAAAGAGGATAACGCTTTCTACTTTGGGTTGAGGAGTCAGAGAGAGCATCTTTCCAGGAAGTGGTATTTGGTTGAGATCTGAACGACAAGTTACCAGGTCTGCAAAAATCAGGAAGAGAACAAACCTACTGGCAGAGTTAAGAGCTAGAGTAGGAGCCCTAAGATGGGAGTGAACTTGATTATTTCTGGGACAAGTGCCTAGTACCTGGTAGGAATGTGCAGAAAAATCTGTCTAAGAAGGTAGAGACGCATAAAGTGTATTTAGGATCTCTGGTAAATTAAAACCTTTTTTTTTTTCTTTCTGACTTGGAATCAGTAAGAGTTGGTGGAGGAGCTGGAACTAGGATCTGGTGATGATGCATGGGTTCGGGGTGGTTGCCACCCAAGCAAAGGGAAGAAATGGAAACGAGCTCCAAAGATAAGCTAAGTCTAGTTCTGGAGCACACTCAATGCCAACTGCGATCAGAAAATACCCTGGATACACTGTTGGATCACCCTATGCCTTGGATTCTCCATTTATTCCACAAGCTCTTGTTTGCCCAATCCTCAATTCCCTGGTATGAAGGACAGAAGAAAAGCCTGTTTTTTGTTTTTTTTTTTTCTTCTCTCTAAATGCTAAACACCATCTTCTGGGCTGATTGCTACCACACTTCCTAGGATACTACTCTTGACTACTGCAGAGGTTTTTGGTTTTGTTTTGTTTTTTTTTTTAATATATGAAATTTATTGTCAAATTGGTTTCCATACAACACCCAGTGCTCATCCCAAAAGATGCCCTCTTCACCCACCCTCCCCTCCCTCCCACCCCCCCATCAGCCCTCAGTTTGTTCTCGTTTTTAAGAGTCTCTTATGCTTTGGCTCTCTCCCACTCTAACCTCTCTTTTTTTTTTTTTTCCTTCCCCTCCCTCATGGGTTCCTGTTAAGTTTCTCAGGATCCACATAAGAGTGAAAACATATGGTATCTGTCTTTCTCTGTATGGCTTATTTCACTTAGCATAACACTCTCCAGTTCCATCCACATTGCTACAAAGGGCCAGATTTCATTCTTTCTCATTGCTATGTAGTATTCCATTGTGTATATAAACCACAATTTCTTTATCCATTTGTCAGTTGATGGACATTTAGGCTCTTTCCATAATTTGGCTATTGTTGAGAGTGCTACTGCAGAGGTTCTAATTGTCCTTCAGTCTTCTTTCTTCAACGTTACCAACTCAGGTTTTACTTCATTATTTTTTTGTGAGTTTGTGTGCAGTATTCCAAAGTCATTCTTCTATTTATCTTACAGAATTACAAACACTTTAAAACAGGATTGAGTAGTACCCATCCCAAGGAAGAATGAATTCTCCACTTCTGACCTCAATATATGTGAAGACTCACAAAAGTCCCCAGTAATAACACCCATGTAGAGAAAGTAAGCTTCTGAAAACTCCCTGCCTATGTAGAATCTGCAGTTATCAAACAGATTCACAGCACATTCAAGCTATGTGCAAATTCAGAAGCAATCCAATTCAACTTCTTTGTATTTATATATGAGAAACTTGATGCTTAGAGAGGAAACTGTCTTTCCTATCTAGAAGCAGAGCCTGCCTGAAAATCTACTGGCTTCTTTTACATGCAGAGGCTGTAAGAAGGAAAAGAAGAAATGAAGCTTTCATGTTAGCCCAAGATCATTTTAAAATAAGTCCAAAACAGCAAGTCCTTTAAAGAGAATTAAATACAAACAACAGACTGGGGGAAATATTTGCAGAAAGACATATCTGATAAAGGACATATATCCAAAACATACAAAGAATTCTTAAAACTCAACAGTAAGAAAATCCAATTTAAAAAATGGGCAAAGGATCTGTATCAACAACTCACCAAAGAAAACAGATGGCAAATAAATATGAAAGATGCTCAATTGCAGATTAAAACAATGAGATACAGGGTGCCTGGGTGGTTCAGTCAGTGGAGCATCTGACTTCGGCTTAGGTCATGATCTCACGGTTCATGAGTTCAAGCCCCGCTTTGGGCTCTGTGCTGACAGCTCATAGCCTGGAGGCTGCTTCAGATTCTGTGTCTCCCTCTCTCTGCCCCTCTCCTGCTCACACTCTGTCTCTCTCTCAAAAATAAACATTAAAAAAAAAAAACCTTTAAAACAATGAGATACTACTACACTCCCCTTAGAATGGCTAAAATCCAATCCACCGACAAAACTAAATGCCAATAAGGATATGAAACGTCAGGAGCTCTCACTCATGCTGATGGGAGTGCCAAGTGGTACAGCCACTTTGGAAAACAGTCTGGCAATCTCTTACAAGGCTAAACATACATTTATGTCATCCAGCAACCATGCTCCTAGGTATTTACCAAATGATTTGAAAACATGTTCACAGAGAAACTTGCATGCAAGTGATAATAGCTTTATTCATAGTTGCCCACACTGGAAGCAATCAAGATGACATTCAATACTGAATGGGTAGACAAACTGGTACATCCATGCAATGGAATTTTATTCAGTAATAATAATAATAATAGCTACTACCAGCCATGAAAAGACATGAAGGAGCCACACATGCATATTGCCAAGTGAAAGGGGTCGGTCTGAAAAGGCTAAGTACAATGATTCTAATTATATGACATTCTGGAAAAGGCAAAACTATAGTGACAGGAAAAAAAAAAAGACAATTATATCTATCTATCTATCTATCTATCATCTATCTAAAATCAAGGGTGATCCAGGGTTGTTGCTGGGGGAAGGAGGGATGAATAGGTAGAGCACAAAGTAGTTCTCTGGTGGTAAAATTATTCTGTATGATGCAATAATGGTGGATACATGACACTATACATTCGTGAAAAACTACAGAACTGTACAACACAAAGAGCGAACCCTAATTAAACTATAGACTTTAGTTAAGAAAACATGTCAATATTGTTTCCTCAGTTATAACAAATACATCACACTAATGCAAGATGTTAATAATAAGGAAAATTGGCAGGAATAGAGGGACCTGGGAACTCCCTGCATTTTCTGAACAAGTTTCCTGTGAATCTAAACATACTTTTAAAAATAAATCTATTAAATAGAAAAAAAAAGGGGGGGGGTTCTTTAAAAAAAAAAAATTCAACAGGAACCAGGACAGAAATATTTATCATGCAAACAATCAACAAAGAGATTTCAATACAGCAACTAGGACTAAACTCAAGCACATGGCCAATGTTTTCTTATATTTATAAAGTGAATATCTTTTAAAAGAATATTTAGAATAGAAAGAGTGCACTAATCAAACAAAAGAAGCTGACTTCCAACACTATTACGGTATTCCTTGGATATCTGTAATTCAAAGAGAATGAAGTTTCAAAATAGTATTTCTCCTTATAACTTATTCTGTGTTATTATTACCAAAATCACATCCTAATGGTATGTATGATTTTCTTTTGGAACTCATCTTAATTGCTTATTCTTGTTTCTATCTAGTCCATATTTTGTCTGGGATGTTTATTTTCTTGATACCTATCTCAATTTTAATCATGTAAATGGAAGTTTAAAAAAAATGACCCCAGTCTTCGGAAATTTAAATTTTATAAATTTTTTATAAATTTGCTTTATAAATGCTGACTCCAAAATGGACAGCTATTTCAGGAATACTGTGCTCAGATCTGCGCCTTGTTACTAACCACACTAAATTACAGTTGAGCTGAGTGGAGTTAAGGAAGGCCCTAGAACATAAAAGGAGACTTTCTTTTTTTAGTTTTTAAGGAGAAAAGCTCTTTCAGGCTGTATACTGATAAACAAGCTGTGTGAACTGCGGGCAGGGCAGCACTAACCCTCTATCTTAGTGCGCAGCGCCATCTAGTGGAAACACTTTGTTTCTAGTCTCGGTTTTACCAGCAATTAGGTGGCCAGCTTCAGGAAGTGCTTAAACTCTGCATCAGGAGTCTCCTGCATAAAATTGGAAACCACAGTGCCTGCTCTGTAGACCTTCTGAGCTACTGGGGTGATAAGTACAAAGTAATGCAGAGCCTCGGGGTCTTTATCATAAGTTCATAACTTCACTTGAAAAATGAAAGTTAATTTTTGCTCTAATGCTAACAGAAAGCAGAACCCTCAAGGTCTTGTGAGTTTAGGTAAGTGTAGCTGAAAACTATTTGTTTTCTCTCCTAGGATTGTAGCACACATGAACCTAATTAGTGCATCTGAAAATTTATGAAGTGACTGCTTAGAGCCCAATAACCTTTATATCGCCTGTGGCCCACACAAGCCAATTATGCAGGGAAATTATGGGCCCAGTTCTGAAGCAATCAGTGGTAAATCTCAGAGGAGGCCCTGAAGGGGACTTGATTCTCAGTGAGAAAACAGACAAAATCAGATATGGACTTCTACCCAGCTTGGCCACAAAGTCATACCTGGGATTCTATGGCATTGAGGTGTCCTATCTGAGGCCCTCTAATTGGCTTTTCTTGCCTCTGGGCTTCCTTTGTTGCCTTCCCTCTCATTCATATTCAAGACCATGATCAGAAGCCTTGAACAGATATGCAAAGTATTTCTTAAATGTAGACAATTGAAATATAAATGTTCCTCCCATGCGCTATTAATTATTTTATAGCTTTCCCCAAGCACCCTTTGTATATATAGCAATGTAAATGGTGACCATAAAGAGTGAAGATAATTTTTCCCCAGTTTTTCTGCCCCTGCTTCTCAGTTGCCTATTCCATCTATGCCCACCCCTCCCCTCTCCCCTCCTGTATTTCAAGAAGGAAGAACTGCATCAAAAATTCTTTATGCTTTTCTTTCTTTTTTTAGTGAAATTGTAAAGAACCAGAAGATCTTTCAGTACAATCCCTGCTACTAATCACCCTTGTGACCCTAGTTAAGCTGCCTTATCACTTATCTTCATCTGTGAAATGGAAATAACATTATCAAACTCACAAAAGGCATCAGTGATGCCTGGTACAATATTAAGTGCTCAATAACAAATATTTTTATTATGATTATGATTATGATTAAGATTATGATTATGATTATTAGAAAGGGGGAGGGGCAGAGAGAAAGGGAGAAAGATGGAGAGAAAGAATCCCAATATTACACGCACATCTCAAATTCTCACAATTCTTCATTGTCTTTCTGTTTTACAAAATATCAACTAGGCCTTAGAGATGTTGAATACTTTGTAAAGAGCACATGGCTAGCAAGTTACAGAGGTGGGTTAAAAACTGAATTCTGTATCATTCCATATTATTCCTTAGGATGAGCTAGAACAGAAGGCCATCCTCAAGGGTATGAGTAAGCTTCTCCAACCAAAAATCCCTCTCCCTCTTCTATCCTACCACCTAAAACTTCATTATTGGAGAAGACAGGCAGTGCTGTGTCATAGGAGAAAAAGCATTTGTGAGATTCAGTGAATTCTCGTACCTTTGGGCTGAGGCTCACTGTGGCTTTAAATCCTTTACCTGTCTAAATATCAGTTTTATCATCTTTGAAATATACATAATAAAGTCTGTCCTTCCTATAGAATAGCGCTTCTATAATTTAGAAAAATCAGAATAAGATATATGCAAAAAATACTCTTACAGTTTTCTTTCATTGTTGAAATCCTTAAAGCATTCTATTTTTTTAATCTTAGATACATTAAGTATTCAAAAATGTCCACTTAAAACTCAACAGAAGGGAGGTGCATTTTAAATGATAACTAGTGAATAGCAGAGTTCAGAGGAAACTTTCAGGATTAAGATACATTACAGATCTGTAGGTGGGTGGTTACAAAAGACAAGGAGATAAGAGAGGTCCTAATTCACTAATATGCCCTACATCCAGCATTAACCCCAAAAGGTCAAACATCCCAAGTACACGAGGAACCTAGGACTGACAGGGAACCAGGTCCCCAGAGTTTTTCATCTTCATTTCAAATATTAATTCATCTTCCAAATAGCAACTGGAACACTAAATCAACTAAGAGCATCCATCTGATAGAAGATATGCAAATATCTTTATAAATATACAGTATCATCTATAATGTTGACAGGTCAGATAAAGGCACCAACTTTCCCTTCAAACTTTAAATTCCAAATACAGGATGGAAATGCAGAGATTTTAAACACACACACACACACACACACACACACACACAACACACAGTCTATTTTATTTTCATCTCCACAGATGGTTACAAATTGCATATATTATTCATGGACTCCCCAGTCCCGACCCCCCTTCACATACAAACTAGATTCGAGTATTGAAGGAACCTCCAATGCCAAGACTTGAATTTTAAAAACCAATAGATTATCAGAATTGTCAAGAAATGCTCTGGAAATGCAATTAGGGTACATATCATCTTTGGGTGTGTTCAATAACAACTACACAAAAACATCCAAACAAAATAAACCTGGTTGAACCTTTACCAAGCACAGCCTATCCCTCCAGCCACAGACTATCTGCTGCTCTCCAACCATGGGTTCTGTCAACCATTCCTTTTGTCTCCTTAATAACTAAGTGGGATGTGAAGCCCCAAAAGGCAGTGGGAGGGTCCTCCTGGAGAAGGCAGGATGACTGCACAGAGGTGTCCCTAGAAAGGGTCTGACAAGTGGCTGCCTAGATAGTTCTCACTTGGTCCAAGCCAGCCCTGAGCCAGGAGTCCTAGAAGATGATGGATGGTTCCCCACTGACTTCCCTAATGAAGGTGCCTGTGAAGAGAGGTCCCAATTTGCAGTTCCTTTGTTCTTGTGTTTTTGTGAGCACTGACCTCCTACTCCCTCCTCCTTAATTCCCTCCCTTCCTCCTCCCCCTGGCTCTCCATGTCCACATACTTCTATAATGCCAAAAGAAAATCAGAACAAAAAGAAAGAATAATCAGGGTCAAAAGACCAGAGGGCCCATCTCTGATGTGTCCTATGTGGCTGATGAGGCCACAGGCTCCAGAGTATCTGACAAGACATCGATGGAATCAATATGGCTAAATTAAAACATGCAGAACATTCCGTGTTTTACATGCCACTATTGGGAAAGAGCAGACACAGACAGCAGTATCTGAAAGAACATGTAAAGGCTGAACTGGTCAACAAGGCTGCGAAACTGGCAGACAGGGAGACCGGCAGGGGCTGATGAGAGCCCAAGCATGCAGATAAGCAGAAAGAACAATCAAAGCAGGTGGACACTGATCACAGTGCTTATGAGTTCAGCTTGGAGGGAACTTTATCTGACCGTAAAGAATGTGTTAATTTTATAAAATTTGGAAAACCCCTAACAGAGCCCTAAGACATGGTAGGGCATGTTGAATGAATGAATGCACCCAGGTAGGCCAGTGAATATTCAACATGCAGTCCACATTTATTGAGCATTGACTACCAGGCATTACCTGTATTTGGTATGCATACTTTGCACCTTTCAGTAGCCTAAGAACAGAGGAGACACAGCAACTCAATGCCTAAATGAGCAACTGCTGACAGCAAGATATTGATGGCCATGGGCTAATGAATTGGCATCTTAATTCCTATTGGGCTTCACAGTCCCTCTGAAATCTTAGCCAAATCATTCAGGCACTGTTTGAGGAATAAATTGGGATTTTAACAATTTACCTACTTCACTGAGTAACAAATTAATTATTGTATATATTTAACAAGGCAATATGTCCCATCAACTCATTCTTCCAATCCAGCCAAATGCATAATTTTAATATTTCACTGTGTGGCTCTTCAACATTTCCTCTTCATGAAGTCTAGCTCAAAGAAATTCCAATAACACTGTTTTTAATCAGCTACTTCCTGTCCAGTGGGTAAGCCTCATGTATGTAGGTACCCCCACTCGTGGTCCCATGTCACCAGCTCAAGACTGATCCTCTGGCTTCTCCCACCTCTACCTCCACCCCTCTGCAGCAAGCCCACAGAATGAGAGGGAAGAACTAGACGGTTCATCCACATGGCATTGTAATTATGATAATAGCGGATACTTACATGGCAATTACTATGTGCCAGGATCTGTTGTAAGTGCTTTATACACATTAACTCATTTAACCTTCATACACCCTATGATGTAGGAACTATTATTATCCTCATTTTACATGTCTAGAAGGTCTCTGGAGTGGCTTTGCTTGCCAGAGGGAACTGCAGTCTAAGGAAAAGAGAATAAACTTTTAGTTCAAGGGCATTTACTCAGGATTGAAAGGAAGAAGAGATTCAGAGCCTAGCCATACTTCTCACTCAGCTTCTCCTGTGGTCCAGCCCTGTAACTAAGCATTAAGGAGGAGACTACAAGTAAAACCTCTGTGGGTTCCCTGCACTAAGGACAGAACTCGGTGGACTGGGAGCCAACTCCAGTCTACGAAACTCACAGGACAAGAGATGGCTGGTGCACAGTTTGGGAGGGAAAGCAAAGGAGAGCCACTGCTTTGCTGGGCCAAAATTACATTAGGAGTTTCTCATGGACCAGATGTGGTCCAAGCAGGAGAGAGAGCTGGCCAGGAGCCATAAATCCCACACAAGAAAATTGCCAGGAAGGATGATGGGTTCCAGCAGACAGAGTGTGTGTCTGAGGTAAACTGCCAAAAAACGAAGGGCTGAGAGCAAAGCAGCGACCTGGAGGAAGTCGCCGGCAACACACTCCCAGAAGGAGGCCTCTGAGGAGCCCACTGCAGCATGCACCTGAGAAAGGGACAGCTGTCACCTGCAGGACCCAACCATTACAAAGCTGTCTCAGGGCAGCACCATTCAAGGAATGACTTTCCAGGCCCCCCACTCACCTCCTTCTCCATCTCCCTACCTTCAGAGTCAGAAACCTGCATTAGCAAGATGAGACAGCTGAGGTGTAGACAGAAGATGGATGATGATCCCTCCAACCGTCCCCTTCGCTGGTTTTAGGGCTCTTGCCTATATCAGACTGCCAGAGGATGACTAGCACGGCCAAGCTAACACAGCTGCAGAACATCTGCGTTAGGGAGGGAGGGAGGGAAGGATCTAGAGGGGATGGGGGAAGGAAGAGATGGAGGGAGAGAAAGAAATATGCTATACCTCACCACTGCTCACCATTGCAGCCAGCACTCTGCAAAGCTCAGTGGGAGGACCAAAACCTTCCCAGAAATCAACTGAGAGAATCAGTGCTTAAGGGTTGGTTTTAGAAAGGGTACAAGTCCCTAAAGCAACAGATAGGATGACAAAAGCATTATGGACTGCAAAGGGAAATAGTCGAAACACATTAACAACTGTTCCATCAGCCACACCTTTAAGGGTGTCCACCCCTTCCACTAAGCACTCTATAATTTTTTATATATCAACTATGCATAGTAAGGTATAGACAGACAGCTATACAGAGTGCAGGTACAGTTATTCCCAACACATCTTCCGGCTGAATTAGAGATTTTCTCCAGGTGTTGTTGTACAAGGAGGGCCGCTGTTTGGTCCACACCTAACCAGCAGATGTACGGTTCTGAGCAAATTTCTTATAGAAATTTAAGTGTCATGATGGGGCTTCCCTGCCCGAGGGTGCTACAGACTAGTTATAAGTACAAATAACCAGCTGGGAGGTGGGAGTCATGCACCATGGGGAGAAGGCAGATGAAGCTGTAAGTCCAGAATTTTGTCTTTGAGACGTAACAGGCAGAAGAGAAATGGAGAATGGAACAAGTGCTTTTCCAACCCAGTGAGGACTCCGTAAGGTGATCTGAAATACTACAGCTGAAACTCCTGATCTACTTTAGAGAGAAGAGAAACAGGAAACCCTGCTACCTGGGCATTAATAACCCCTGACAGCCAGCAAACAGCAGCAGTTTAATCTGGACAAGTACTCAAGTACTCAAGAGTATGACAATGGGTGTTCCAGCAGGAGCATTCTTGTCAGCGGCATGGAGGTCATTTGTTGCAGAGTGAGGGACCAAAGTCTCTGGGAAGCCAGCCAAGAACCTGATCTGCTGGGCTGCACTGAGTGGGGCCTAACCATAAGTATCCCCTGACAAAAACAACACCTCAGATAACTATCTGAAGAGGACAAATGGGTGGGACATACACTGTATCCCTAATAATGGTACAAATGCAAGAGCTTGGACTTACATTTGAGTCATGGAAAATGAAGAGGTAGGAAGCAGTCACAGAAAGTTTCTGGGATCCCATCCAATCTTGTTAATTCACTAACTTAACTTTCTCATGACCATGTTACTACAAAGAAATATTGTATCTTCTCATTTAGTAGTCTGATATCATAGACCCTTCACTTAAAACTTAACCTCAAAAAGCAGCAAGGGGTAAACGTGCCCTCACATATAAAGGGAGACCTATAAGACTCGTGACTGATCTCTCTTTTGAAACTTGGCAGGCCAGAAAGAATTGGCACGAGATTTTCAGGGTGCTAGACAGAAAAAATATGCAGCCAAGAATCCTTTATCCAGCAAGTCTGTCATTTAGAATAGAAGGAGAGATAAAGGTCTTCCCAAACAAACAAAAACTGAAGGAATTTGTCACCACTAAACCAGCCCTACAAGAGATCCTAAGGGGGACCCTGTGAGACAAAGTTCCAGAGACATCACTATAAGCATAAAACATACAGACATCACAATGACTCTAAACCCGTATCTTTCTATAATAACACTGAATGTAAATGGATTAAATGTGCCAACCAAAAGACATAGGGTATCAGAATGGATAAAAAAACAAGACCCATCTATTTGCTGTCTACAAGAGACTCATTTTAGACCGGAGGACACCTTTAGATTGAGAGTGAGGGGATGGAGAACTATTTATCATGCGACTGGAAGCCAAAAGAAAGCTGGAGTAGCCATACTTATATCAGACAAACTAGACTTTAAATTAAAGGCTGTAACAAGAGATGAAGAAGGACATTATATAATAGTTACAGGGTCTATCCATCAGGAAGAGCTAACAATTATAAATGTCTATGCACCAAATACCGGAGCCCCCAAATATATAAAACAATTACTCATAAACATAAGCAACCTTATTGATAAGAATGTGGTAATTGCAGGGGACTTTAATACACCACTTACAGAAATGAATAGATCATCTAGACACACGGTCAATAAAGAAACAAGGGCCCTGAATGAGACATTGGATCAGATGGACTTGACAGATATATTTAGAACTCTGCATCCCAAAGCAACAGAATATACTTTCTTCTCGAGTGCCCATGGAACATTCTCCAAGATAGATCATATACTGGGTCACAAAACAGCCCTTCATAAGTTTACAAGAATTGAAATTATACCATGCTTACTTTCAGACCACAATGCTATGAAGCTTGAAATCAACCACAGAAAAAAGTCTGGAAAACCTCCAAAAGCATGGAGGTTAAAGAACACCCTACTAACGAATGAGTGGGTCAACCAGGCAATTAGAGAAGAAATTAAAAAATATATGGAAACAAACGAAAATGAAAATACAACAATCCAAACGCTTTGGGACGCAGCAAAGGCAGTCCTGAGAGGAAAATACATTGCCATCCAGGCCTATCTCAAGAAACAAGAAAAAGCCCAAATACAAAACCTAACAGCACACCTAAAGGAACTAGAAGCAGAACAGCAAAGGCAGCCTAAGCCCAGCAGAAGAAGAGAAATAATAAAGATCAGAGCAGAAATAAACAATATAGAATCTAAAAAAACTGTAGAGCAGATCAACGAAACCAAGAGTTGGTTTTTTGAAAAAATAAACAAAATTGACAAACCTCTAGCCAGGCTTCTCAAAAAGAAAAGGGAGATGACCCAAATAGATAAAATCATGAATGAAAATGGAATTATTACAACCAATCCCTCAGAGATACAAACAATTATCAGGGAATACTATGAAAAATTATATGCCAACAAATTGGACAACCTGGAAGAAATGGACAAATTCCTGAACACCCACACTCTTCCAAAACTCAATCAGGAGGAAATAGAAAGCTTGAACAGACCCATAACCAGCGAAGAAATTGAATCGGTTATCAAAAATCTCCCAACAAATAAGAGTCCAGGACCAGATGGCTTCCCAGGAGAGTTCTACCAGACATTTAAAGCAGAGATAATACCTATCCTTCTCAAGCTATTCCAAGAAATAGAAAGGGAAAGAAAACTTCCAGACTCATTCTATGAAGCCAGTATTACTTTGATTCCTAAACCAGACAGAGACCCAGTAAAAAAAGAGAACTACAGGCCAATATCCCTGATGAATATGGATGCAAAAATTCTCAATAAGGTACTAGCAAATCGAATTCAACGGCATATAAAAAGAATTATTCACCATGATCAAGTGGGATTCATTCCTGGGATGCAGGGCTGGTTCAACATTCGCAAATCAATCAACGTGATACATCACATTAACAAAAAAAAAGAGAAGAACCATATGATCCTGTCAATCGATGCAGAAAAGGCCTTCGACAAAATCCAGCACCCTTTCTTAATAAAAACCCTTGAGAAAGTCGGGATAGAAGGAACATACTTAAAGATCCTAAAAGCCATTTATGAAAAGCCCACAGCTAACATCATCCTCAACGGGGAAAAACTGAGAGCTTTTTCCCTGAGATCAGGAACACGACAAGGATGCCCACTCTCACCGCTGCTGTTTAACATAGTGCTGGAAGTTCTAGCATCAGCAATCAGACAACAAAAGGAAATCAAAGGCATCAAAATTGGCAAAGATGAAGTCAAGCTTTCGCTTTTTGCAGATGACATGATATTATACATGGAAAATCCGATAGACTCCACCAAAAGTCTGCTAGAACTGATACAGGAATTCAGCAAAGTTGCAGGATACAAAATCAATGTACAGAAATCAGTAGCATTCTTATACACTAACAATGAAGCAACAGAAAGACAAATAAAGAAACTGATCCCATTCACAATTGCACCAAGAAGCATAAAATACCTAGGAATAAATCTAACCAAAGATGTAAAGGATCTGTATGCTGAAAACTATAGAAAGCTTATGAAGGAAATTGAAGAAGATTTAAAGAAATGGAAACACATTCCCTGCTCATGGATTGGAAAAATAAATATTGTCAAAATGTCAATACTACCCAAAGCTATCTACACATTCAATGCAATCCCAATCAAAATTGCACCAGCATTCTTCTCGAAACTAGAACAAGCAATCCTAAAATTCATATGGAACCATAAAAGGCCCCGAATAGCCAAAGGAATTTTGAAGAAGACCAAAGCAGGAGGCATCACAATCCCAGACTTTAGCCTCTACTACAAAGCTGTCATCATCAAGACAGCATGGTATTGGCACCAAAACAGACACATAGACCAATGGAATAGACTAGAAACCCCAGAACTAGACCCACAAACGTATGGCCAACTCATCTTTGACAAAGCAGGAAAGAACATCCAATGGAAAAAAGACAGCCTCTTTAACAAATGGTGCTGGGAGAACTGGACAGCAACATGCAGAAGGTTGAAACTAGACCACTTTCTCACACCATTCACAAAAATAAACTCAAAATGGATAAAGGACCTAAATGTGAGACAGGAAACCATCAAAACCTTAGAGGAGAAAGCAGGCAAAGACCTCTCTGACCTCAGCCGTAGCAATCTCTTACTCGACACATCCCCAAAGGCAAGGGAATTAAAAGCAAAAGTGAATTACTGGGACCTTATGAAGATAAAAAGCTTCTGCACAGCAAAGGAAACAACCAACAAAACTAAAAGGCAACCAACGGAATGGGAAAAGATATTCGCAAATGACATATCGGACAAAGGGCTAGTATCCAAAATCTATAAAGAGCTCACCAAACTCCACACCCGAAAAACAAATAACCCAGTGAAGAAATGGGCAGAAAACATGAATAGACACTTCTCTAAAGAGGACATCCGGATGGCCAACAGGCACATGAAAAGATGTTCAGCGTCGCTCCTTATCAGGGAAATACAAATCAAAACCACACTCAGGTATCACCTCACGCCAGTCAGAGTGGCCAAAATGAACAAATCAGGAGACTATAGATGCTGGAGAGGATGTGGAGAAACGGGAACCCTCTTGCACTGTTGGTGGGAATGCAAATTGGTGCAGCCGCTCTGGAAAGCAGTGTGGAGGTTCCTCAGAAAATTAAAAATAGACCTACCCTATGACCCAGCAATAGCACTGCTAGGAATTTATCCAAGGGATACAGGAGCACTGATGCATAGGGCCACTTGTACCCCAATGTTCATAGCAGCACTCTCAACAATAGCCAAATTATGGAAAGAGCCTAAATGTCCATCAACTGATGAATGGATAAAGAAATTGTGGTTTATATACACAATGGAATATTACGTGGCAATGAGAAAAAATGAAATATGGCCTTTTGTAGCAACGTGGATGGAACTGGAGAGTGTGATGCTAAGTGAAATAAGCCATACAGAGAAAGACAGATACCATATGGTTTCACTCTTATGTGGATCCTGAGAAACTTAACAGGAACCCATGGGGGAGGGGAAGGAAAAAAAGAGGTTAGAGTGGGAGAGAGCCAAAGCATAAGAGACTCTTAAAAACTGAGCACAAACTGAGGGTTGATGGGGGGTGGGAGGGAGGGGAGGGTGGGTGATGGGTATTGAGGAGGGCACCTTTTGGGATGAGCACTGGGTGTTGTATGGAAACCAATTTGTCAATAAATTTCAGAAAAAAAAAAAAACTTAACCTCAAGCGAGACCCGCAAATAAAGGGGAATGCCGGGGCTGTGGCCAGAGGAGGAGCATGGGGGCCAGCGGCAGCACGGTCTGGTCGCCTGGGCAGTGAGCCAGCAGTGTCGCCTTGGCCTGTGTGACTGGGCAGCACCTGCACAGCCTCCGTCTGGAGAAGATTCAAGATGACCAACGAGGAACCTCTTCCCAAAAAAGGTTCGACTGAGTGAAACAGACTTTAAAGTTATGGCATGAGATGAGTTAATTCTAAGATGGAAACAATATGAAGCACACGTCCAAGCTCTGGAGGACAAATACACAGATCTTCATTCTAATGATGTAACTGGGTTAAGGGAGTCTGAAGAAAAACTAAAGCAATAACAAGAGTCTGCCCATAGGGAAAACATCCTTGTAATGACACTAGCTACCAAGGAGCAGGAGACACAAGAGTGTACTACTCAAATCCAGTACCTCAAGCAAGTCCAGCAGCCTAGCGTTGCCCAACTGAGATCAACGACGGCAGACCCAGCGATCAACTTGTTTCTCCTAAAAATGAAAGGTGAACTGGAACAGACTAAAGACAAACTGGAACAAGCCCAAAATGAACTGAGTGCCTGGAAGTATACACCTGATAGGTAAACAAATCATAGTCCCCAGTCAAGACTTCCCGGACAGTCCCACTGCGAGAAAGCTGTGGTGGGACAGCCACGTACTCATTGCCACACCAAGACTCAGACTTTTTGAGCCAAAAAAAGCCACATTCCTATACTATTCAGCTTGTAATCGTTATTGTAAAACTTACCAGATGAACCCTGTGTTTCAGCTTTTTTCTCTTCCCCCTCCCCTCGCTTCAGAGGCCTGATGGCATCAGACTATTCCGAAGAAGTGGCCACCTCCGAAAACTTTCCCTTCTACAACACGTAGACACTTGAGAAATGTTTCTGTTTGAAGAAAATAGAGGGAGAAGCAGAAGTCTTAAGTCTGTGGCACACTGTGTATTCAGACCGTTTGGAGGAATGAAAACCTAGAGATTTAAAATCATGAATTGAACATGTAAACTTCCAGTAAAATGTAAAAGTGGAATATGCATCGCTCTTAACCTTGAGCAAAGTGACTTAGAGACACTGTATGTCAGTTTTGCCAATAAGACTGTGGACTTCGTGATTGTTGTTGAACTTCTGGGTCAAAACTCAAATGAGGTGAATTTTGCCTTTAAAGAGTTTCATTCACTAAGAACCAACTTAATAGCTGTGAGAGAATCAAATAATAGATGTCAGTACAAGTAGTTCATATATTTAACCATTTAGTTTGGGGCTCTATATTACCTGACTGAGCCTTAAATCAATGTGGTTTTAATCAGTGGTTTATTCTTTGAATGCTTGTTGGTGCTGTAGATAATCTTATGGAGGACTGTACAAACGTAAAGGTGTGGTATTTAGGTTGAGACTGTTTGAAGCATTATGAACGTTCGTTTCACTACTAGATTGTATAGGATATTGGCTGTGATGAGACTCACTGAGTTATCTTTTTTAGTAGTGAAATTAAATCCCCATTCCATTCAATAGGCACATGTTGAAAGAGCACTGTTGTTGGTGTTCATGGGGGAATGTTTCCTTCATTGCATTTGGGCCTTTTGTATTACACTCTTGACATTAAATGAAATGTGCCTTGAAGTAAAAATAATAATAATAATAATAATAATAATAATCTGTATCTCAGGGGTGCCTGGGTGGGTCAGTCGGTTGAGCGTCCAACTTCAGCTCAGGTCATGATCTCACGGTTTGTGGGTTCAAGCCCCACATAAGGCTCACTGCTGTCAGTGCAGAGCCAGCTTTGGATCCTCTGTCTCCCCCTCTCTCTGACCCTCCCTCACTCATGCTCTCTCAAAAATACACAAACATTAAAAAAACAAAAACAAAAAAACTTCTGAATCTCAAATTTTGTCTTCTCTTCAGGTAAGTACTCCTATGTCATCCCTAACCCAGGAATAGAGAAATGACCCCAAAGAAAACTCTCTATGAAATATTGTCATCGAATAATTCACAGATTTTGGAACAAAGTTCACATAATTACCAGTTATAAAGGATATTCATTTCAAAGGCTGTTCCAATGTTGTAAGCTTTATTTCCTTGGTTTTTTTTTAAATCTTCCACAGAGAACTTTATTGCCAAGACTTCAATTCTTCCCATCACTGTTAGCTTGTTCTGATTCAGTCTATAGAAAGTTGTTGCTGCTAATTTGTCTTTTTTGTATATTTGAACATTCTAAGAAGCAAGCTCAAAATATATATCTATTTTTTTTTCCTGTATTCAGCAACATTAAGTAGCTTATTTAGATTCACAAACCTATTTCTAACTCCTGCCTTTTGATCCTTTCCATCAGTCAAATTCAAAGAGAAATGCTTCTTCTCCAGTAACCCAACTAATTTTTCAAGTTCCTGGAGACATGGAGATTGATATCTGTTGTCCTAATGAATCCCTGGCAGTCCCTCCTCCCTTTTCATTGTTGCTTCTGTTTTCACATTCTTTCATTCTGAATTATTTGTTTCACATTGTCAGTGTGTTTTGAATTTCTCTCAAAGTCAACAGCAAAGGAGAAAAGGCAGGGGCTTCTATCCAAGAGGTAACATCCACCTTAGCTTATAACCTCTCCTTACAAACTTTATTAAGTCATCGTATCTTACCTGTCACATGCGTGCTAACCCTTCATCAACACATTCAAGGTCCAAAACAACTACAGATGTTGAAATAGACTTTAAATTTTTTTTTTAACGTTTATTTATTTTTGAGACAGAGAGAGACAGAGCATGAACAGGGGAGGGTCAGAGAGAAGGAGACACAGAATCTGAAACAGGCTCCAGGCTCTGAGCTGTCAGAGCAGAGCTCGATGCGGGGCTCAAACTCACGGACCGCGAGATCATGACCTGAGCCGAAGTTGGCCGCTTAATCGACTGAGCCTCCCAGGCGCCCCTGAAATAGACTTTAAAAAGCATACATATATATCGTATATATCTGATATTTATATATACCTTTTTATTTGACTTCTCAGTCATTTTACTTTCTAAGCCCAAGGCAGTGCCTTTTTACTGATATATCCTTATTTGAAATTTCCCTTCAAAACAATATTCACCTTGCTATTTGAAATACTGATGACACAAAGCAGGTACAACAGAAAAAGCTCTCTTCCTCATTGCATTCCCTTTCTCCTAAACTCCTAGTATAAGCTGCCTGCCCCCCAGTCCCAGATTTCTGCTTGTGCCATTTCTACTTTCTGTCCAGATGTCCATTTACCTCCTATTAATCCAGCCCTTCCTTCTTGCCATTGCTGGTCATGTTCAAGTTTCTTCTGTTTTTATATTTTTAATTCTTAAGTTTTTCTTATTATTTTCCTAGTGCAAAAATTAGGCATGCATACTCCAAAAATACCAGAAAATACAGACAGGCAAAATAATATAAAGAATATTCATGATACCCACCTGCCCAGAGTCACCTGCTGATAACACACTGGCATATATCCCCTTATAAATCTTTCTATATGCACATGTATTATTTTACTCAAAAATAGGAACGTGCCATCCATTATGTTTTATAACCTACTTTATTTAACAAATCCATCACTGGGTGACAATTATTATACCAAATTTCTTCATTACAGATAGTATTAAGAAAGACTTTTTTTTAAAGCAAAAATAAAGAAGAAAACTACACAAATTCTAAGCAGAAAGAAAATGCTTAAAAAGTTATTAAATTACCCCATAGTGCACCACAGTTACCAATACTATAAAATCCTTGCCAAAAAGGCATTCTTTTTTTTTTTTTCCACACCAAATCTTCATTTCAACCAAACTGCTTTCAGCCCAAATCATCTGGAACTTCAGTGTCCCAGGCGGTCCTCACCTTGTCTAAAAGACATCCCCCAGATTTTTCAGTTGATTTTGACTCCCTGCTTCCACAAGCCATAGGTCTTGAGGTTGGTATGTTGGCCTTATCATGTTCTGACTTGCTCTCTGGTTTCATTTTTTACGCTGTTCTCAGTTTCCCTCCCCTAAGTTAGGGTGCTTTGCTTATGGAAAGTGCTCAGCAAATGAATGAGTAAATGAAAATAACTAAGGATCATCCACTATTACCCAATATCCTTGGGATTTACTTTGAAGCTTTTTCCTGACCCAGTTTCAATTCCCCTATTGGGTATAGGTAATTGCATTAGTCAGGAGTCTTACAGATAAAGGTGATAGAAAACCAATTCAAATCAGCTTAAGCAAAAAAAAAAAAAAAAAAAAAAAAAAGAATAATTCCTTACTTCATGTAATTGGGAAGATCAGGAAGACACTTTGAGCATAGGTAAGGCTAGGATTCAAATGACTGCATTTGCCTCTGCCCCTCATGTCCTCTCATTTGCCCCTTTTCTCTCCTGTCATATTTCCTTTGTACCAGGGGGCTGGGAGCTAGGGTTGGGGTTGGAAGGTTGGGAAGATCCACAGAGAGCTCCAGGCTAACACCATCCCAGCTGGTAACCCCACAGCAAAGGGTTCTTAACTGACTCTCCCAGTGACAGCACATAAAGTCCCATCTGTATATAACATGCATGGGTACTATGACTAGGGCAGGCGCAAGTCACATAGCCACCTCTGTTGCTGTGGATGCTATGAACCATAACTGGGAGGTCCCCTAGAGCTACACAGAATGTTACAAAAATGCAAATAATTTTTGTATTGTTATTTTGAAGAGGAAAACGTGACTGAAATTTGTGATGGTGTCAAAAACCCCATTTAGCACATTCTTCTCCTGCCACTTGGATTCCTTCTTATCTAAATTCAGAGACTACAATCATCTTGTTTTCTAGCCAAGAAGAATCATATAATTTTAATTCAACCCCCTTCATTTGATAGAAGAGAAAATGGGATCTCACCCATCTTCAGTGAACCAAGTAGCACAGGGAAGGCCATGCAGGTGCCTCCCCACGGGAAGGAGGAGCTCGTTTGCAGACTGGGAATTCAACACATGGTCTCAGCCCCACACACATTCCCCTGTGACTCAAAGGACTCACTTAGTTGATCTTTCTGGGCCTCAGTTTCCAGAGTTTAAACTCTGTAATTTCTAAGCATTTTATGATTTTAGGCACTACAATTATGAGTTACAAAGATTTATTTTTTGCTGTTTCAAACCACTGCCATTTTATAAAATCTTATAAAAGGAACATAGCACTTTTTAGATATTTTCCCTAACAAGAAACCTTCTACCCTGCATTTCATTGAAAATGGTGGAAACCTCAGTTCACATGTAAAGAAGTTGAAGATTCAAAGTTAGAACTAACATGAGCAAAAATGTTTACCCTGGTATTTGCTTTATTCTCAAGATCCAAAGTACTTGTGATTTTTAAAAATGTAAAATCCCACCAATAAGGTGAGAAAAATTCTATATATATAGATCTGTATGGAAATGCTTTCATAACATGATACATTTCAATGGCAACATTCATTTTTAGTTCACCACTAAGCTTTCTCAACTGAGCGGAAACATGCAGAAGTGGAAAATTCCACGCCAGTTCGCTTTAGGAAAACTGTGAGAACAGTGAGGGTTAGACGACTGTCCTTTCTATCGTGAGTTCCTACAAGGCATAACGTGAACTTTTGTTTTGAAGTCCAAAAGGAAATTAGGATGTAGGAACAGGAGTACCATGTATGCAACCACATTTATAACCCATTTCCTTTTTAGGAGAATGGGTAGGAATGAGGTTGCAAAATGAGGTCATTAGAGAAGCTAAATAGAGAATGAGTTGGCATTTCATTGCTAAGCTCAATTCTATATGTGCCAAGAAAATGCACTGGCTGGGACCCTGAGCAGAGCTGCTATCTGATTGGCTGAAATACTGAAGAGGGCTGGCTACCCTGGTTGAACACTAAACTACAGGAGGACTGAAGTACAATTAAAAATGTTTGAAAAAGAAGAGGGAATATTTGATCATCTGAGGCAGTTTTCAGACTGTCCCTACATGCCAAGCTGAAAGAACCTGAGTCTCCTTTCCTAAGCAACTCACATATCCCAAGAGAAGAGTTTGGGAATTTGCTCAATGGCCCTGATTTAGAATCAGGAAAAGTAGCTTCCAGCAATAAGTTCCTGACACCAGATTTTAGAAATCCTTCAACCCTGAATACTTCAGTGGCACACACCCTAAAACAAGACCATCAAGGGTTTCCATTCCAAGACATTCCCAGTTCACCATCTTTCAGTGAAATGTCAAAGTCCGCAAGGCAAAGAAATCATATAAGTCAAACCAGACAATGCTAAGAAAATAACTACAAAAGTAATATGTATAATGAATCTGGCCAGGTGTGGTGATGTCAACACTACAAAAGAATTTAACTTACCTTCAGTTCCTAATGGTGAGTCATAATCATTTATTTATGCACAAACCACAAACTTAACCAACACAAGAGAATTATGCACACGATACATAATGAGGCATCACATACTCTAGACTACCATACAGTCTGTCATACCAAGAGCTCTGGGAGGGCCAGTGCTAGAATGTATGGAACAGAACCTGCAGTGCTCACACATTCCTGACACTAAGCATGCAAGGACAAAGAAACTACCAAGTGAATAAGTTGGAAAAACACAGAATTAGAGAGGCACAGAATAATAAAATGTCCCTTCTCATCTATGGATTATGAAAACGGTCCCACAAAGAAAATCTTTAAGATTTTCTAAGTTTGTTTTTTTTTTTAAGGTTTTCTAAGTTTTAAATGAAAGTACATAAAGGTCCTTGGTACACACTTAGATTTGACCACCAAAAAATATTTCCAATGTGCACATGGGTGACACCAATTTTCTTTAGGCAGATGCTGCAAGTTGCTCTCTATTCAAACCACACTGAGGTGTTACCATAAAGCAGATTTGGAGAGAGCAGCCCATCACCACTATGAGTAGTTAGGGAACCATCCTTCTCACTCTCTTCTATATGCACCAAGATGGCCCATCCAAAGCCCAGGCCTCTCAACTGAATACCCCTTACTTTTTTTCTCAACTCTTTCTTAGCTATACACTCACAGTGTCCCATTCTGCAAAGACTATGTCAACATCAGAAATTCCATTATCTACAAAATCTTGGCTTCAACTGTTACTTGGTGACTGTCCCCACCTACCTTTCTATCTCACCTGCTCACCCATGCCCACTACATTTTAAATCTCCTACAGACCTCCAATGCACTGACTCTGCCACTTTCACAATCTTCTCCCTCTCCATTCTTCACATCCCATTCTTTATGGAGTGTAGATTACATGCCTCATCAAATTCAAGAATTTTCTGAAAAAAATCCTGAATTCTCTTACTCTTCTGTGTCTTCTTCACTTTAGTGGGGTCAAACCCAAGCTCTGGACACCCCCAACAATCTAGTTTTTCCACTCTTGCAGCTGAATATTGTTAGAAAAGGAGAAATTACACAACTCTCTTCACTTTATTTCATTATCACAATCTTGAAATGGGCCAAGAACACTGTCAATTATTTACTGGGGTAATCATCCTAGCCAAAGCAATCAAGCAAGAGAAAGAAATTAGAAGAATCTGAAATGGAATGGAAGAAATAAAACTGTCTCTATTTACAGAAAACATGATCTTATATGTAAAAAAAAATCCTAAAGACTCCACCAAAAAGCCATTGGAGCTAACAAGCAAATTCAGTTACGTTGCAGGACACAAACTCAACATGCAGAAATCAATCATGTTTCTACACACTAACAACAAATTATCTGAAAAAGAAATAAACAATCTAATTTACAATAGCATCAAAAACAACAAAGCAATTAAAAATAAATTTAACTAAAGAGGTAGAAGATCTGTACTGAGAACTATAAGACATTCATAAGAAAAACTGAAGAAGACACAAATAAATACAAAGATACCCTGTGTTTTCAAGTACTGGAAGAATTAATGTTGTTAAACTACCCATGCTGTCCAAAGCCATCTACACATTCCATGTACTTCGTATCAGAAGTCCAACAGCATTTTTCACAGAAATAGGAAACAATCTTAAAATTCATATGGAGCCACCAAAGACCTTGAGTAGCTAAAGCAATCTTAAGAAAGAACAAAGCTAGAGGCATCACACTTCCTGATTTCAAACTATAGTACAAAGCTATGATAATAAAAAAAACTATGGTAGTGGCATAAAAACACATAAATCAATTGAACAGAATTGGGGGCCCAGAAATAAACGCATGCATATACCCTCAACTAATATTTGACAAGAGAGTCAAGAATACTCAATGGGGAAAAGACAGTCTATTCAATAAATGATGCTGGGAAAATTGGATGTTCACATGCAAAAGAATAAAATTGGACCCCTATCTATACCACTCATAAAAATTAACTAGGAATGGATTAAAGAATTAAACTGAAAATCTGAAGCCATAAAACTCCTCGAAGAAAACACAGGGAAAAAGCTCCTTGACTTTGGTCTTGGCAGTGATTTTTTTTGGATATGGCCAAAAGCGCAAGGAACACAATCAAAAACAAATGTGGGACTACAACAAACTGAAGGCCTTCTGCACAGGAAAAGAAATGATCAAGAAAATAAAGAGGCAACCTACAGAATGGGAGAAAATATTTACAAACCACACATCTGATTAACACAATTAATTAATAATGCTTAATGTTTATTAATGATATTAGACAAATAATACAACTGGCAATTAATCTGATTAAGGGATTAATACAGAAAATATATTAAGAGCTCACACAATAGCAAAAAAATAATAATAATAATAATCTGATTTGAAAAAGGACAAGAGATCTGAACAGACATTTCTCCAAAGAAGAGATCCAGATAGCCAATGGACACATTAAAAAATGCTCAACATCACTCATCATCAGGGAAATGCAAACCAAAACCACAATGAGATATCACCTCCTATCTTTTACAAAGGCTATTATCTAAAAGAAAAGAGACAGTTCTGGCAAGGATGTGGAGGAAGAAAAATCTTTGTACACAAGGAAATCTTTGCGGTAAGAATGTAAACTGGTGCAGCCGCTATGAAAAACAGCATATAGGTCCCTCAAAAAATTAAAAATAGAACAAAGAATATGATCCAGCAATTCTATTTTTGGGTATATATCCAAACCAAATGAAATCACTCTCTCACAGAGACATCCTCACCCTCAGGTTTACTGCAGCATCATTTACAACAGCCCAGATATGGAACAACTTACATGACCATGGATGGATAACAGTATAAAGAAAATGGAACACACACACACACACACACACACACACACACACACACACACACACTGGAATATCATTCAGCCATAAAAAGATGGAAATCTTAACATCTGCAACTACACGGATGGACATGGCACGGATTATGCTAAGTGAAATAAGTCAGAAAAATACAACTACTGTATGATCTCACTTATATGTGGGATCTAAAAAAAAAAAACGAACTCCTAAATCTAGGGAGTTGCCAGAGGTGAGGGAACCCATGAAGTTAGTCAAAAGATACAAACTTCCAGTTATAAGAAGACTAAGTTCTAGGAATGCAGTGTATAGAATGATGACTATAGTTAAAAATATTGTATATTTGGAAGTTACTAAGAGAGTATGTTACAACTTCTCAACACAGACACATACACGTACAAAATTTTAATAATGTGAGATGATGACATTTCTAAACATAATCTCTCCCATCAAACCTCCCACAGTATCCTATCACTCTCAACTAATAACCTTTCCTACCATTTTTACACTATGGAATTAAAAATTCAAATTAAAACACCTTCCTATGTATCAACCTTCTTTTAAAAAAATTAACTAGAGTTCCATTCTTTTTTTTTTTTTTAATTTTATTTATTTACTTTAAGAGAAAGAGAGAGAACAGGGTAGGGGCAGAGACAGAGGGAGACAGAGAACCCCAAGCAAGCTGATGCTGTCACAGTGCAGAGCCTGAAATGAGCTCAATCCCACAAACCATGAGGTCATGACCTGAGCCAAAATCAAGATTCAGATACTCAGCCAACTGAGCCACCCAGATGCCCCTGTATCAACCTTCTTATATCTTTCTCCTGCCCCACCTTTTGCCCCTGACAGTGGAAAAATCACTCTCTTGCCATCTAAAACAAAGTTCTCCACTTGGCTCTGGATAACAAGCCTCGTCACCTTCTTGCGAACTTTACTCTTTTAGTTACAGCCCTCTCTCCATTATCAGCCTTCCTTCTTTCAATTCATAACCATCCTCTTATGGCTCTATTATCTAGTTCTGTGTTTTTCAAAAGGAAAACATCCCTTTGCCCTATATCCTCTTCCATCTGCCCCTTCACCTACCAGCTCTGCCAAATGTCTCCACTTATTGTTTCTAGTGGAGACAGTCCTTCACCTGCCATTCTAGTTTCCAGTCCTTCACCTGCCATTCACTCTACAACCCTCCCCAGCTGGCTCTGTCCCATACAAACTGATGGTCTTATCAACCTGCCTTCAAAGAACTTAGAGTCTAATAGGAAATAAAGATAATGCTGCTTTACCAAATACAGTGGTTGTTTCCTCATACTCAACTTGCTAGCCTCTAGAGATCTGCCTACTCTGAATATTTCATATAAATGGAACCATACAATATGTGGCCTTCATGGCTGGCTTCTTTCACCTAGCATGTTCTCAAGGTTTATCTACATTATAGCATGTATCAAAATTTCATTCTTTTTTACTGATGGATAATGTCCACTGTAGTATATACTACAGTGATTTATCCATTCATCAGTAGACAGGTATTTGGGTTGTTTCTACTTTTTGGCTGTCATCAATAATGCTGTTATGATCACTTGTATACAATTTTTATGTGGATGTATATTTTCATTTATCTCAACATAGCTAGGAGTAGAATTTCTAGGTCATATGGTAACCCTGTGCAACATTTTAAGGAACTGCAAAACTGCATTCCAAAACTTCCTGAACTATTATACAATCTCAACAGTGTATGAGGGTTCCAATATTTCTACATCCTCATCAACAACTGTTATTGTCTGTCTTTATTATTATTATTATTATTATTATATCCTAGTGGGTATGAAGTGGCACATCCTCAATGACTAATAATGTTGAGCATCTTTTCTTTTTTTTTTAATTTTTTAAAATGTTTATTTATTTTTGAAACAGAGAGAGGGCATGAGCAGGGAAGAGGCAGAGAAAGAAGGAGACACAGAATCTGAAGCAGGATCCAGCCTCTGAGCTATGAGCACAGAGCCCAACATGGGGCTCGAACTCACAAACTGTGAGATCATGACCTGAGCCGAAGTCAGACGCTTAACCAACTGAGCCACCCAGGCGCCCCAATAATGTTGAGCATCTTTTCATGTGCTTATTGGCCATTTGTATATACATACTCTTTGGAGAAATATCTATTCAGATCTTCTCTCATTTTTTAATTATTTGTCTTTTTATTGCTGAATTGTAAGTGTTCTTTATATATTCTAGATACAAGGCCATCATGAAATATATGACTTGCAAATATTTTCTCCCAAGCACAAAAGTTTTTAATTTTGATTTAGTGCAATTTATTTTTTCTTTTGTTGCTTATGGTTTTGGCGTCATAGCTAAAAAGCCATAGTCTAATCCAAAGTCACAAAGATTTCCTATGTTTTTTTTTTCCTAACCATTTTAGGTAGATTTAGCTCTTACATTAAGGCTTATGATCCATTTTGTGTTAGTTTTTGTGTATAATGTGAGGTAAACAGCCACAACATTATCCTTTTGCATAAGGCTATCCAACTGTCACAGCATCATTTGTTGAAAACCAGTCCCTACCACAATTGGATTTTCTTGTAAAAAATAAATTGACCATTGGGGCACTTGGGTGGCTCAGTCAGTTGAGCATCTGACTCCTGATTTCAACTCAGGTCGTGATCTCATGGTTCATGGTTTCGAGCCCCATGTCAGGCTCTGCATTGACAAGACAGAGCCTGCTTGGGAATCTCTCTCTCCCTCTGTCTCTCTCTGACCCTCCCTTGCTCACACTCTCCCTCTCTCAAAATAAATAAGGTAAAAAAAAAATCAATTGAGCATAAATTAATGATTTATTTCTGTATTCTCAAATATATTCCATCAATCTATATGTCTATCCTATGCCAATACCATACTGTCTTGATTACTATAGCTTTGTGGTAAGTTTTGAAACCAGGGAGCTTGAGTCCTTTAAATTTGTTCTTTTTGAAGCCTGTTCTGAGCATTTTTGATCACTTTCACTTCATAAATTTTTATCCTTTGAATACCATTTACTAACAGAAAACTTGAGATTATATCCCCCAATCCTTTTCTGCAGCTGTCACAAGCTGTGCTTCAATTGGCTCCCACAGTTGACTATCTCACAGCTTTCTCAAAGTGTCCAAACTGAAAATTCATCCTCATAACTCCCCCCAAAATCCCCTTTCTTCTTCTGTCACTTGTACTTAATCATTGCAAGTGACCTCATTCATCCCATTGTTCATGCAAAAAACCTGGGGCCAGTCTTTATCCTCGTATTCTATCAGTAAGTTCTATCCATTCTTCCTCCAAACCAAACTTCAAACTCATTCACTTGTCCCTGTAGACATTTTTAAAACCTTAATGCAGGGGCTCCTGGGTGGCTTGGTTGGTTGAGCATCTGACATTGGCTCAGGTCATGATCAAACGGTTCATGGGTTTAAGCCCTGCATCAGGCTGTGTGCTAACAGCTCAGAGACTGGAATCCTGTTTCGGATTCTGTGTCTCCCTCTCTCTGCTCCTCCCCTACTCACGCTCTGTCTCTGTCGCTCTCTCAAAACTAAATAAAACATTAAAATAAATAAGTAAATAAAACCTTAATGCAAACCACTATAATTGCCTCCAAAATTACTAATTGGTCTCCCTGATTTTTTCCCAAAAGGTCCATTGTTTACACCAGAAACAAAGTAATAATAACTTCAACAAATCATTTTAGTGCTCTTATTAAAAGTTTTACACGTATAAGGGGTCCCTGAGTGGCTCAGTTGGTTAAGCAGCAGACATGATTTCAACTCAGGTCATGATCTCATGGTTTATGAGATTGAGCCCCACATCTGTCTCCATGCTGACAGTGTGCAGAGCATACTTCTGTTTCTCTTTCTCCCTCTCTCTCTGCCCCTCCCACTCTCACTCTTGGTCTCTCTCAAAATAAATAAACTTTAAAAAAATTTTTTAGGGGCGCCTGGGTGGCTCAGTCGGTTGAGCATCTGACTTCAGCTCAGGTCATGATCTCACAGCTTGTGGGTTCGAGCCCTGTGTCAGGTTCTGTGCTGACAGCTCAGAGCCTGGAGCCTGCTTTGGATTCTGTGTCTCCCTCTCTCTCTGCCCCTCCCTGCTCGTGTTCTCTCTCTCTCTCTCTCTCTCTCTCTCTCTCTCTCTGTCAAAAATAAATGAACATTTAAAAAAAATATTTTTTAAATAAAAGTTTTACAGTTATAATGAAATCTCGAATCTTTCCCATGGCTTATATAAGACATTGCATGATTCCTCTCCCACCTCATCTTTTAGTGTCTCACTTTGCTCATAGATTCTAGACACACCAGCTTTCAGGTGTTTGCACAAAGCAGCCTTTTATCCTCGTTTGAGGTCTTTGCACATGCTGTTCCCTCTGACTATAAAGCTCCTCCTGCCACAATGACCCCATACTCTTCCACTGATAGTTCCTTTGATTCATCTTTTATTGGCTTAAGATCACCTCCTCAAAGAATTCTTCTTTGGTGACTATATCTAAATTAGGTCTTTCTCCTGTATCCTTTTTCATTGCACACAGTTGTTTCTTTCAAAATATTTATTCCATTTTATAGTTATTAATTTAATTACTTATGCGCTTGGTTATTGTCCATCTCTCTCACTAAGTTATAAGAGCCATACAAGCAGGAACCAGATGTGTTCTTTTCAACAGTTTATCTTCAGTACTAAGCACACAGTAAGTACTGGTTAAATCGGTGCTTGTATAAATATCTCTTTTTTAGCCATTTTTGAAAAATTAATAATAGAGTACAGTTTCATAATGCTTAGTACAGGCCAGTCACTGTTACAACAACCTTCACACAGAAAATTTATCTAAATCTCAAAATAATTTTATGAGGTACTTCCATTCTTATCCCTCTTTTTTTTTTTTTTTGAAAAGCCAATTTTGACACAGAGAAGATAAGCAACTTCCTCAATGTCACGCTGGTAAGATATGAGCACCCACAATCGGAACCCAGGCACTCTGGCTCTGGCACTGACATTTGCAACTACGGTGCTACACTAATGTACATTAGGAAGGCACAAGTCCTATGGAAAAAGAGGAAGGGGGCTTTTGGTTTGACTTTGGGAGGTTGGCATCTTCTCCCTGGCCCTGACTGTGTGCAGACTTTAGGAGAAAGGATGGAACAATTTGCATGACGATCCCACAGGACTGTGAGGCAGAAAAAAAGCACCTTGCTTCAACTCTGAAATTCTAAGATTAAGGGAGTATATGGGATGGAAGTAGGTGCCTCCTAAAAGCCTGATGACAGGAAGGATAGCAAGGTCCTCAAAGTAAAATATGCTTGAAGGAATCAGAAGTCTAGGCTGGTGACCTCGGATCTATGCACAACACAAGGTGGGTGGCTGACACAGTGAGTTCCGTCAGGAGAAGCCGCTGCTCTTAATAGAAATGGTTGAGCCCAGGGGTATGTGAATTTAAGTGTTGCAGGTGAATCAAAATTACAATTAGCTATCAACCTCACACCTGCTGGATGGCTTTTATCAAAAAGACACAAGATAACAAATGTTGGTGAGGATGTGGAGAAAAAGGAACCATGCTAGTGGGAATATAAATTAGTACAGCCATTATGGAAAACAGTATAACAGTTCCTCAAAAACTTAAAAATTGAATACCATTTGATCCAATAATCCCATTTCTGGGTATATGTCCAAAGAAACTGAAATGAGTGTCTTGAAGGAATATCTACACATCCATGTTCATCGCAGCCAAGATATTGACAAAACATGGAAACACATTATTCACAACAGCCTGGATCGGGAAACCCAAGTGTCCGTCAAGTGATGAATGGATAAAGAAACATGGTGGGTGTGTGTATATATATACATACACACACCTACAATGGAATACTATTCAGCCTCAAAAAGAACAAAATCCTGTCATTTGTAACATCATGGATCAACCTGGAGGGTATTATACTAAGTGAGATAAGTCAAACAAAGAAGGATAAATATCACTTTTTTTTGTGGAATCTAAAAAAAAAGAATTTGTAAAAACAGAGTAGAATGGTGATTACCAGAGGCTTGGTAGGGAGGGATTGGAAAGATGTTGTTTCAAGGTACAAATTTATAACTGGTAGACAAGTAAGTTCTGGAGATCTAGTACACAACAGAGTGATAACAGTGAACAATACTGTATTATAAATTTCAAAGTTACCAAGAGACTAAATCTTAACTGTTCCCAACACAAAAAGAATGATAGAGGCGTGAAAAGGGTGTTAACGTTACTGTAGTAATCACATTGCAATATATAAATGTACCCAACCAGCACACTGTATGCCTTAAACTTACACAGTGTTATATGTCACTTATATTTCAATTAAAAAATATTTTTTAAAATGAGTTACAGATGGAAGCCTCATAAGAGGCACTGCTGTGCATGGTATGGGCCTTAACCTTCAAACCACCATCCTCACTGCCACAACACGCATGCGTGCGCACACACACACACACACACACACACACACACACTCACACTCACACACTCACAGAGCTCCCTGACATTTTCAGATGTGCACAGGACTCCTGGATATTTGTGTTCTTAGAACACCACTGTCTTCTTTCCGTTTTCCAAGTGAGTTCTGTTTCAAATGAAAAGTGTGGCCTCTTAAAGCTGTCAGTGTCCCCACTTTCAGTCACAGATAGAACATAATTATCTTATTCTCTCTTTGAGTCTCACTGAATCCCCTCTCCCCTTGTACTGTGGGCCTCCCAGAGTTCTGTGCTCACCTGGCACCATAAATGCTAATGGAGTAGCAAGGGCAGGGGATGGAGACAGACAGATAAACCTACTATGGGCATCTCCTCCTCCACTCGTGCACATGCTCCACTGTCTCAACAGACTTCAGATAAAAAACACCAACTCAAAGATTAAATTACTAAGCTCTTAACACAGCAACAACAGAGCATTAAACTAAGCTCAGGGCTCTTCTGAATGTGGAGTTTTGTGCAACTGCACACGTAGTACCCCCACCAAGCTGGCCCCCGTCATCAGCAGGCCACCACCGGCCTCTAACTCCACGCGATTGGATGGGATAACTTCTGGAAGTGCAGACAGAAAGAACATAGGGTCCCAGCCACAAGCACTGTGGTGGTTCAACATCTAGGGGCTCATCAGAGAAGAACCCACAAAGGTCGCGAAGAAAGAGCAACCAGGGAAGTAAGGACACGATATGAAGAAATATTTGGACTTGATGCTGTTAATTGTATTTTCTGGGCCTTTCTTTCTGTGACACACTAAATAGGATGGCAGTGATGTCTGAGGGGCTCACTGTTGAGTTCCTGGCATAACTACCCAGACTGTGGGTGGGTATGGCAGAAGTGAGTCCGTTCAGCTGTAGTGGACTGGCCTATAAATGCTCTCATAGGAAAGAAAGTGCAGTAACATTTGAGAGCAAGTTCCAAACAGTTTTTGGATTCAGAGAGATGCTCATAAGGAAATTTGAGTTAGGTGCGTGTACACAAGCACCAGACATTTGAGGGTTAATTCTACTGATTCAGTGGCAGCAAGGTGCATTGGGCGGGGGGGGGGGGGGGGGGGGGGGGGGGGGGGAGCGGTTCTCTAAGGAAAGACAAGCCCAAACCTCTGCTTTGTAGTGGTAATGCCCACAGCTACTGCAGCAGTAACCCTAGAAGAGGGATTAGAACCACTGGAGGTTTCTACCATACATTTTGGGAAGGGAGACAAATTCCTCTCCCGAGGCAAGAAAGAGTTCCGGTAATCCCAGAATACCAGTTTGGCTTTGTCCTCTCATAACTTAAGAAGCATCAATTTATAGAAAGGGCGCTACCCACTGCCAATTCACCAGCCACGCATGCTGCAAATAAAAGGATTAAAGGGGTTACCTTTTTGACGGGAGTGCAACACTCAAAAAGAGGTTATTCTCCTCCTCATGGTGAAGGCGGTGGTGATTTCTCACTCCAAGCAGGAGAAAGGCCCCAAGAGAAGTGCCCAGAAGTTGGGAGGTGTCCGCTTACACCCTGAGCATGGCCTCCTGTTTGATTTCTGCCTCGCACTTGACTTTCCAGTCTCAAGCATTTTCTGAATTGAAGACTTCACGTCTCAAATAATGTATAAAGCACGATACTGTCCTTCAAGACCTAAGTCTCGCTAGCAATTTGTTATCTTGGGCGGAGTTGGGCCAACTGCTCAGGAACGTGCGTCCGTGGGCGTCTGCGAGCACCCGCCTGGGGCCTCGTACTTTTCCGTGGCTTCGCGGGCTCCTCTCGCTCCCCTGCAGCGGCCTGGGCTAGTCCACACTTACCCCGACAGGCAAGAAAGCTGGAAATGTGCAAGACGTCAGGTTCGGTGACTCTGGAAGGACAGCTGGTAGACGTGGCGTCCGCCAGGGCCTTGGAGGTTCACGGCAGGTCCCACAGCTACAGCGTGGGCGAAATTGGAGACAGAGGCGAAGCCCAGGAAGACACGTGGTGGAAGCGGCGGCCTGGGGAGGAGTCGCCCCGGAACCACCTGGTGCGCAGGAGGCGGAGACCCGGCCAAGGAGCCAACCTACTTCCCCGGCCACCTCTGGCGCTTCCGAAGAGCTAGAAAGCCAGCATTGCCTTGCTTTAGACCTGGAGTTGCTTCGGATCTCTTTTCCTAACCCTGGCTTTACTGATGTACAATTTATGTAATGTAATCCTGTCGCTTTTAGTAAATATGGACTTGTGCAGCCATCACCAAATTCCAGTTTCAGAACATTATTATTACACAAAGCTCCCTCATTTTTTTATAGTCCATTCTCCTTTTTACCTCAGCGCCTGGCAACCTCTGATCTGCTTTCTGCCTCTGAAGATTTACTGTTTCTGGAGGCTTATACTACGTGGTTATTTTGTGCCTGGCTTCTTTCAGTAAATGTCATACTTCTGAGGTTCATCCATACTGTTGCAGTGTAAGCAGTTTTTGTTTATTGCCGAATAATATTTCAGTGTGTGAATGCATCATGTTTTGTTTGGACACTCGTCAGTCGATGGACATTTGAGTGGTTCCAATTTTGGGGGTTATTATGAATCATGCTAGGAATATTTATATACAAGTCTTTAGATGGGCAGGTTTTCAATTCTCTTGTAGATACGGAAGAGTGGGATTGCAGTTTTGAAAGTTAAGTTTATGTCAAACTTTTTTTTTTATGCCAAACTCAGATCTCTTTATTAGGTTTAAAAGAGAAGGTTAGATCAAGAATCCAACTTAATTAAAGTTGGTGATGGAAGTTCTAATTACTATCTTGTTAATTGAGAATTAACCATTATTTTACTTTTTGAAAAACTGAGCTAGATAGACATTGTACTAAGTATTTGGAATTTGGTATAATTAACTAAACAGAATTGTTTCCTTTGATGAATGGTTATCTTGCAAAGGGTCATGATTATGAACAAAACAGTAATTGTTCAGTACTGTGTAAAGAGAATGTGGCTGAAGGTATAGAGGCACTAGGATATACTCTTGAGGTGTTTTTTTTTTTAGTTCACTTTTCACTGAATTCCTGAAACTAACTTGGTTTACTTGCTTTTTTCATATATATAGATATAGATATAGATATATATGTATATATATATACATATATATACATATATATCTATATCTATATATATATACATATACCTAGTTATACAGCACAAAAGGTAAACTTTGACTCTCATAGATTCATTCTGTGGATAACGGCCCAAGGAAGTCCAGAGGTTTGGGAGACAGGGGTTGTACAAAGCTGATGGAAATGAGGGACCTGGGTGTAAAGAATGATTTAAGGAGGTCTGGGTCTCTTGCAGTAACCAACATAAACAGAGATAAAGGGCATAATAATAAGACTAGTCCTCATGGTTTCAAGGCAGTTAGGATGGTGATGATCTACAGCTAAGGACCCCTAAGGTGGAGCTGGTTCATTCGGATATGGATTACTCTATTTTGAGCTTATTTATATCCATATGTCCCTATCTAGACTCCAGAGTTCCACAATGGCAATATTGGATGCCAAATTAACTTCTGTTTTTAGAAAAATCAAGTATTTTATTTGGGGAGTTATTTGCTAAATTCAGACCAGCTAAGAACTAGGACTCCTTGGAGAAATGGTTGACTCCAGAGCTGAGGCAGGGAAAGGAGATGAGCCTGGAATATCTTGTTGTGCCAAAAAGTAAAATAAGGGCTCAAAGAATATTGGGACTATGTCAAGGGACACAGGCACCAGCTTGAAAATACCTCAGTTCTGGAGTAATTTTACCATCAAAATAAATGATAATAGGAATGCATCTCCTAATACAATAGGAAGCCATATTAATATAAACAAATAAATGCATAATTAATGGATAAAGGAGAATTCTATCTTACAGTAGAACACTAAAAAGCGTAGAAGAATAATGAAATTAAAAACAGAAACAATTTGGCTTTTACCATAGTAATAAATGATTCAGGCAAGAATCATCAATCCATGTTAAAATTGATGGGTAAAAGTTGTAAAGAACAGGATATTTACATGGTTTTAAAGTATCGCCTCATAAAACTTATGAATTGCTTAATATTTTATAAGTATCAACTACAAATTAATTTCAGAATGAAGAAAGCTGGAAACCATCTTAACCAAGTAATAAGTTACCACACCAGGAATAGGACAAACTGACATCTTGTACCCTCTGGTGGGATGCCTTGAGAAGAACACAGCATTTTAAGTATTCTTACAAAAAAATGAATCAACCTTGAGGGAAATTAGACAAACCCAACGTATCTAACTGCTTTGTACTTTTAAAAATATGTCAAAGTCAAGAAAGACAAGAGGGCTGAAGAGTAATTTCAGGTGGAAGATCGCCTTCTGAAGCAGTTCAGCTTCTCTAAGTGGACACAAATCATGGGACATTCACGACCCTCTGAGGCTACTCATACCATTCCTCTTTAAACTGCTACCAGATTCCTATAGTTTTTAGCTAATGTCCCTTTTCTTTTCCAGGATCCCATCCAGGTTGTATGCATTCTTTATGGTGAAGTTCATATCAAATTATTCATTTTGGCAAACCAGTATATTTTCTGTATTTGATATAGATAGTCCATGGTGTTTTGCAATCTATTTTTTTTTTATCCTAAGTCTCAATCTGGTTTATTTATCTATTTTTTAATTGCAATGTTAGGTCTATGTGCAAAGATACAAGGTACATCAGGATTGTAGGTTAACAGTTGCATAGTCAAGATTTATTTTACCTGTATGTTTTCGAATGATTTATGCCAAGGCAAGTATGAATATGTGGTATGATGATACAACTCCATTTCTTAAAAATTTGAAATTTACTTCAATTTACTTTCTCAAGAATTTTTAATTTTGTTTTATTAACTACTGCCTGCACCTTTGGTAATCCCGTTCATTACAATCAGTCAACAAATCAAACAATCAATCAATCAACAAATAAATAAATGGAATTTTGTTTTGGGGGGATCCAAGTCTCATGGACCACATACACATACCTCCTGCACATAGTAGAGGTCAGGACTGTCACCACGGACTCAGTGAGAAATGAAGGCCAGGAGAATTTGATGGTCAAGACTCTGGTCACTAGAATCTGAGTTATTCAACTTCAAATCCCAACTCTCCTCTCGCTTGCAACCTAACTTTGGGCAATGACTCAACTGTCTTAAAATTCTGGAAAATGGGGACACACATCTGCCTTATTGGACCATTATATACAGAATAATGAGATAAAGCATATGAAGCAATTAGCAGAGTCCTAATATATAACAGTGAGCCCTTATAAATGATGTTGACTGCTATTATTACAACATATACCCAACTGAAACCTCTATAATACAAATGAGCTGGGGAACATCTAAGCCTAGTGTATACAGAATAGCAAAAATCAGGTTGTATCAGTCCTTCATTTAGGAATGTGAGCCACACTTTACTTCTTTCCCCACTTTTGCAGCCCCACTCTTGGTGGCTGCCATCAACATTTTCTTTCCCCAATGCAGAAATCTCACTCTGAGTGCTTATGGTATGTGACCATGGTACCCACATTCTTGAATCAAAGCACTGTGTCCTCACAAACACGTTTCTCAAACTCAAAACAAATATTGACAGAATGTGGAAGGTAATGATAATGAAGAAACATACAGGCTACACTGTAAAGAAGGCTCTGAACAACAAAAACAATCGAGTTTGGGGAAGAGAGTAGGAACAAAGAGGTTGCTTGAAGCAACAGAAATTAAGACTGATAAATCACTTTTCTTTCTGATGTAGGCTCACCACCCACAGCTAAAATACTCTCTGCAAAACCATGGCCACTGTCTATCCTCAAAGATGCTATTTCCTCACTCAGTACCCATCTTCCTTCTTAGAAAACTTTATTTCCCTTATGATTCTTACCAAGTTTGCACTGAATACAAGGTTATTCATGATCAACTCTCCATACCACTTGTCAGTGTTGGCCCTTATAGAATTCCTTATTAGTCCAAAAATAATTCATTGAGCCCTGCTATCAACATATTACTACCTATGCAAAGTGCAGCAAAGTTCATAAAGATGAGTAAGATGGGAGTTCTTACCTTAAACTTTGTTCAAACTAGTCAACAAATGAAGGCTCGAGGGTCAAATCTGGCCAAGGCCAGTTGTTACATGTTGTCTATGGCTGCTTTTTTCCCCTAACAGCAGAGTTGAGTTGTTGTAACAAAGATTATATGCTTTCCAAAGCTTAACATAGTTACTACCTTGGCCTTTTACACAAACAGTTTGCCAAACCTCTGAATTGGGAGATGCAAGTATAACAATAATACCCACCTTTACTAAATGCCAATTAAAAGGCCATAAATAAAGAATTTTAAGAGTTCAGAAGGTTGGCCACTTTCAACAGGGCCATTTTGAGAAAAGTTTTCAGAGCCAATAGACATAGGACTCAAAGAAAGAGAATGCAGATGGGTTCAACACTTCATAACAACAGAAAGTGATAAAAACATGTGAAGCACAGAAAAAGCAAGAGAAGGATGGAGCCTCCAGCTCATGTGGGCATCAAGTCTCTAAAGATGATTTGCAGAGGCCCTTTCATCTTTTCTGGTTTTCAAGTCAGCACGTATGTTTTACACAAACCAAACTCCATGTGCCTCTAGGATGTCTCCCAATTACGTGCTTGCTATCCAGCTGGTAACCTCATTCTAAAAGGGCAAGCTCACAGATAATGATGATGTGGTGACAAACAGATGTTGTAATTGACTGTACTCTCTGAAACGGTGCCTCAATTTAACCTTCTAATCTTTCTGTCATCTGATATTTAATATTTATTCAAATATTATTTACTCAATGGAAGAATGAGACATTGTTTTTCTTCCAAAACAAAGTCACATGTGACTATGCAATGCATTAATTTGTAGAGATTAGTGTGTTACTCTTCTATTTTCAGATGTGCCATTTCCCAAAGTTCCATGAGGCAAAAAGGCTAGATGGATTAGCAGGACTTTTAGTCTTAAAAGACAAACAATTATCAGAAATAATAATCAATAATTATTATTAAATACAAACAATAATCAGGAAAGATATATTACATTAACAAGTCTAAGAGAGTTATTTCAAAAAGCTTTTGAAAAGTAAGTTTACATCAAAAAAGTATTTATTGCAGAAAGACAATTTATGCTTACATGTGTATGTAAAAATATCTTGGGCTCAATACTAACAGCTGTGTCATTGTTATCTTTTGGCCAGTGACTCAGATTGACGTATTTGCATGTCTTGATTCATGTACTTACAAGCTAGGAGAACTGTGAACTAACTATAGTTTTCAAAAAAGATATATATTTAATAATGAGAGAAAATGACTGTCTTATTTGAAGTATATGCAATTGTTGAACTTTTGTACAAGAATGAGTCACAATATGTAAACCTTTAAGTACTGTAGATTAGGCAAAAACAAACATGAGCAGGGGAGAAAGAGGCGGAAGAGAAGGAGGGAGAAGGGAGAGACACAACAAAAAAGCTTTCTTAAGTGAGATAGTCCAAATTCATAACTGCTGTCTTGGTGTGAAGAGATGATTAAAAAAAAAAAAAAAAAAAAGAACATTTCAAACGCAGAGACTAAAATGTTTTACTATTTCAACATAAAATTCTTCCAGAACTCTCAAAGTATATACATGATCCTGGAATAAATTTTTCACTTCTTAGCTTATTAACAATGTGTACATTTGAAAATAAATATATACAATATTTCAAAACAAACCCTTCAAGACAATATTTAGACAGGGACATCCAAGGAAATTGAATTCAGGCACCATGTAACATTTAGGATATATGGTATCTTGAAGATTAAATGTTCTCTTCCTTGTCACTCTGAAGTCTTCCTTATACAGAGGTTGCTTCTAAAGTAGTTCTCTTACAGAGCCAAACATTTTGAGATGCCAAACCCAGTTTCATTTTCTCCAGTACTATGAAAATTAAAAACAGATAAACAAGTAGTAATTAACATCAATGTTCACAAAGAAAGACAACAGAGTCTATAGTTTAAAAAAAAAAAAATGCTTAGTTTTGTCATGACGTTTTTAGAGACTGTGAAAACCTGTTGCTTATTCCACTTCATTGAGTGCAACCACTTTATTCCAGTACTGAGCTGGAATCAAATCAAAGAAAGTAGTCCTGGGGGCGCCTGGGTGGCGCAGTCGGTTGGGCGTCCGACTTCAGCCAGGTCACGATCTCGCGGCCCGTGAGTTCGAGTCCCGCGTCAGGCTCTGGGCTGATGGCTCAGAGCCTGGAGCCTGTTTCCGATTCTGTGTCTCCCTCTCTCTCTGCCCCTCCCCCGTTCATGCTCTGTCTCTCTCTGTCCCAAAAATAAATAAATGTTGAAAAAAAAAAAAGTTAAAAATAAATAAATAAATAAATAAATAAATAAAAAGAAAGTAGTCCTGAAAGAACAAGGAAGCCCGGTCAAGAGTTGTTTGGGGGCCAACATACAAACAGTGTTTGATTTTACGATACCAAGTAAAAATAAAAGAAAACAATGCTTTTATCACCTATTTTTGCTACTTTTCTTCACAGTTAGCTCAATATGGCTGATAAAGAGATCTGTGACACTGACCCTCTTCTCATTTTCTCTCTACATTAGCATTCATTGAAACTGAGAGGATGCTTACTTTTGAGAACTACTAAGCAAAAATAATCTGTAACAGTTAACGGTTGTCATTAACAAGTACAGATGCCACCAACCACCACTTTCTCAGCACAAACAACTCTCCCTGTTGGGCGAACATACACTGAGTCATCCATAACTCATGTGCCATCTTATTCAATAAAATAGATGTTGGCCATTATCTCGGAGGAAATAAGAATGCTGTACATGTGAAACAAAATCTTGTTTCCGTGAACTTCACCTCATTATTACTCTGATAAAAAACATGAGGGGGAAAAAAACTCACTGACAAGTATTTGTGGATGTGGATGTGCGTTCACGTGTATGTGTAAAAATGTCAAAGATGCTGACTGATTTTGGTCTGATATGATTTAGGGTGGCAATCCTAGCAAGAAAATGGTAAGATTCAGCTTTAATGCTAATAAGAGGAATGTAATTTCTGATTTAAGAAGCAGTATAGGGGGCACCTGGGTGGCTCAGTCGGTTGAGTGCCTGACTTTGGCTCAGGTCGTGATCTCGTGGTTTGTGAGTTTGAGCCCCGCGTCAGGCTCTGTGCTGACAGCTCAGAGCCTGGAGCCTGGTTCAGATTCTGTGTCTCCCTCTCTCTCTGCCCCTCCCTCGCTTGTGCACTGTCTCTCAAAAATGAATAAATGTAAAAAAAATTTAAAAAAATAAAAAATAAAATAAAAAGAAGCTGTATAGGGGCACCTAGATGGCTCAGTAGTTTAGGCATCCAACTCTTAATCTCAGCTCAGGTCTTGATCTCAGGGTTTTGAGTTTAAGCCCCATGCTGGGCTCCATGCTGGGCATGGAGCCTAGTTAGGGAAAAAAAGAAAACAAAACGCTGTTTGAATATTTTCAAGAAGATGGTATCAGAGAAAATCAACTTCTCAAATGGTCCTGGACACTTATATAAAATCACATACATTTATTTGGTGCCTACCATGTGCCAGGAATGCCTCAGGTTGTGTGAGAGTCCCCAAGTTACTTAAGACAAAAAAAAAAAACAAAAAAAACAAAAAAAACAAAACCTGAAGACAAAATGCTCATAGAGAGAGTCACCACTCATATACACACACAAACATATCCAAAAGTTGGGCAATGGTTGGGGAACTCATCCCTGGCAAAGAGCAAAGAGGTAGTGCTTGTGAGGGTTTGGGGGGAAATACTACGTATGGGAAATTGTCATGGGGGTAAATCATTAGAGTATAATACAAAAAGGACTCTTTTTAAGGCTGGTAGAAAATGATTAAAGCTGAAAATGCAGGTTAGAGCCAAATTGTGAAGGGTCCTCACAGACCTGTTAGGAAGTCTAAATATCCTGAAAACGATAGAAAAACCACACAAGTGTATATATGTGTTTGTATGTGTGAGAAAAACACTGCTACTGAACAAACGGTCTATAATATATCTCCTAAGTACTTCAAAGTGTCTCTGTGAGAAAAAAATTAGTAATACTACGTAGCAGAGCCAGTCCCAAAATATTCAAACGCCCTGTACATTTGATGAATTTATTAAAAAAAAGTTAAATGTAACCAGAAGGGCAGAAAAACAAGGTTATGACGACTAACCTTCCTAAAAGCAGTTAATGAAGCAAACAGACAAATCTCACCGTGGATGATACTCAAGTGTTTAAAAACCTTCCCCGGAGAAGAAATTAAGAATTTAAATTAAATTAAAAGAAATTAAATTTCTACAGATAAAAAGTAAACTGCAGGGCATTTTAGCTGAAAATTCTGGGGCATTCTGCTGACTGTTGCTATTATAGTAATTAACTGATCTTAAGACTTTAAAACATTTGGAATGCAGCAAGCTCCTCTAGTAGGTTTTTAAATGTCACAGGTTTTGATGGCTATTCGTGCCATGGTGCTGACAGCAGTGCAACAGAGAGCACATGTGGGTCAATAAAATTCAAGCAAGACTGGTTTATGACCAACGTGCAAAATAAATGTTGTCCCACATTTACCATATTTACCTGGGAGTAACTACTCCCAATGGCTCCTTTTTATATCATACTCCATTGGCTGTCTGCACAGCTGACTTTTTCTTTCACTGGGCAGATGAAAGATCAAAGAAAAATTAAAGATCGTTTCTTTTTTTTATTTACAAGTGTATTTTTTAAAACTCGCTACTCACAAAAAAATCCATTCACCTCCATTAAATTAAAGCTTTAACGTGTATCAAGAAAAACATGATTTAGAAACTACTGTCTATTTCTACAACCACAGGTCTGGGTTTGATTCTGGACTTTTGTCCCCTATTAACCACGAGACCTTGTGTATGTTATTTAACCTCAGCCTCGGTTTTCTCATCGATGAAACGCGCCTGGTGATATACACACTTCACAGGTGTGAGGATTAAACAAGGCAATGCAGAGAAATCTCTTTACATAATTCCTGGTACATCCAAGTGTTCAATAGGCTGTAATTACTACTATTATTGCTGTTTCTTTGTTGTTAATTTTTATTCCTCCCAGGATAATTCAAACAAATTAGGAATAGATCAGATGGGGGACACAAAATGATATAAAATAGTTTTGTATGGTATACTGGCATTATGATACTTATTTAAGCCACTGGTCTGGGAATCATCTGACTCTTTAGAAAATTATTTAATTAAAAAAAAAAGTTTGTTTCTTGAGAAAAATTTCTCTTTGGCTAAAGAATTTAATACTCTTTGTTTTGTTCAATAAAATATTTTATACTGTTGTCCTTTATTCCAAACGGTAAAATACGGTCCATATAACATAAACTCAGAAATGATGGTCTCTTCTCCTCTCTGCGGGCATCTTCTGCATCTATGCGCTCTCACGGGAGAGTAGAGGGTAGAGCAGGCACAGTGCAAACATCTACGCTGTGGTCAGTGGTAAGGTCAGTACACAAAAGTAAAATAGCAACACAAAAAAACACGATTACTCGAGAAAAGCCCTTCACAAGGAAACACATTGCAGACAGTTATCTCCCCCAAAAGTCCAAAACAGGAAGCTTTTCCCTTAATACCGATGCAAAACAACTTGTTTCTCTGAGCAGCAGATGGGGCAGATAGATTGCCTGCACTCAGAAGCCGTGTTGTGCAAAACACAAGAATCTTCAATACCGGAATCACACGCAGCACAGTCATGGGAGACACTGGGTCTGAAACATTACCAAAGGAGCTCCTCTCACATTTATTAGAGGACGTATGCTCTTCAGGAAAAACATCAGGTAGAATAACCACATTGTTTTTCTCCTTTCATTTTTCTTTTAATCCCCACAAGTATGTATAGTTGAATTCTCTTCAGTTAAAGGCACATAACTTTACCTCAAGTGTTAAGTTCAGGTGCCCCCCTGCTTGGACCTGTGCTTTTCCCCCTTGAACACCACAGGGGCTAAGTAAGGATTCTTGCCAAATGTATAGCAGTAATGTGTTCTCGGTATCTTGGGCTGGAATTTAGGCAGACTTTCTGAACCCAATCTGTTACTGTTTTACTCTCAGTCTGCAAAAAATGCATCTCTAAGTATTAAAATGATTGGAAACCACACCCCACTTTCTAGCCTTCTATCATCAATCGGTAAAGAGAGAGACAGGAGAAAGTAAAAACAGGGAAGAAATGGGTTGTACTGTGAGAGATCACCATCCAAAGGCCTAGTTTTAGTGCAGTAAGTGCCCCAAACTAAGTGACCTCTACCTTTCTGTGCAGCTAAGACTAGAAAGCCTTTTAAAGGCCATTTCAGTGGAGACAAGAGTTCTGATGAAGCAATTTCAAAGACAATGACCTAAATAAAAGTGTTTTTCAGTGGAAAATTTGTATCACTAATAGGTGGGTGTTGCTAGGCAACATATATTGCAGTGTTTAATCTCTACCCTTCCTAGCAAATGGTATGATGGAAGAAAATAAGGCTTTTCAGCATTGCAACATAATAGTTCTATGTGGCAATTTTGTGGTCTTCTTATAGACTATAATTTCTTTTATGCTGAAAAACTATAGTTTTTGTTAACATGTATCAATTAATTTATCTCCATTTTTAGAAAACTGTCCTACAATCCACAGTGATTAATAGGAATGCACTAAAATTAGCCAAACTCATTTAGCAGTGTACATCTTTATAATAAATGCTTTGAGTGACCAGAAGAAACAGATGTTGGTCACCCGGATTTGCATGTGCAAATAATTTATTAGTATCACTACCTAAAAAAGATACATAGTCACTATTTAGAAAATATACTGCATTTAGAAGTGTGAGTTTCAAGAAGAAAATAAACTTCAGTTTAGATATAGCTATGCTTCTGTCATTTGATAATTTCAAAAGACTATGTGAAGTTAAAACTTTACTCAGTGTCTCTTGTAACCCTCAATGCCTAAAGAAATTCCAATGAAATCAAACATCCTTAGTTTATTCTTATTCTGATATTGTTTCAGTTGCACAAGAGTACAGATAGGTGACAAATATATTTAAGGAAACCTCAGATAGCATGAGCATTTTCAAGTTCATCTCTTAGGATGTAGAAAAGGGGATATTCTGGTAAAGACCTGAATTTAATAAGTTAGGAAACGTTTTATGTGGCTCAGCCTTCTCATTTATAAAAGAAGAGAATGTTAAAACTCACTTTTGTGGTTGTTAAGGATTATATAATATTAAAAAATAGCGAAGCACTATATGAAATACAAAGTTCAAAAAAATAAAGTATGGCTATTGTTGTCTCAGACACTGTTATCTGTCATTATAAAGTAGACAGCTGAGAGAGATGGTCTAAAAATTTTTGTCTACATAAATATTCATGTTGCATTAAACCTCCACTTTTACCTGTCTGGGATGATGCTGGTAGTATTAAGTCACTGGAATAATCCAGATATTTGCTCTTATTAATATTCATGCTGCTACAGCCTTAATTTTAGATAATAACACTATTTTGTTATCAAGAATCTATCCTAGCCCAAGAAAGTGTGTAACAACGAAGACCAAGGAAGATCAAATAACTATTTATCCAGGATTTCTAAGAAAATAGAAACCTAAAAGACTTAATACTTCTTTCCAAGAAATATAATCATCCATTAGTTCATATGTATAAAATGATCCTTCCCACATCTGAGAATACATCCATCTCTATTACCAATTTATCACCCATATTCATATTTTCTCTGTGAACATTAAAGGTATGTGCATCAACTCTTAGTTCTGACCAACCTTCATAATTTAGCCATCAGTGCTGGGGGTTTCATTTACTTTTAGTTTTTGTAGTAGTCAGTATAAGCTTTATATATGGAAAGCAAGTGACCTTTGTACATCTCTGATTATAGATTAAATTTATATTAGCGTTTACCTCAATACCAATCACTTTACCGATGTGGAAACTGAGGCCCAGAGACATTGGTAAATGAAGATGCCTCTATTACTACCTCCTCCAGATAATATGTGGTCCCTTTTTTTTAATCTAGCTTTCTGTCTCCTCTATTTTTAACACAGAATATTAAGAAAAAGAGTCTTTCTATTCTTAGATGGAGTGAGCAATGCAAAAACAGGCATCTTATGTAATTGACAACACAATTTCAAAACTATAGTAAAGTATGCCACAAGTTCATTTACAGAACTTGAAGGCTCAAACTTTAACCTGGATTGTATCAGATGAGTGGTAGTTAAGCCTTCAAAGATGTAACACTTAATCCCTCTCCTCCCAAGAGAACACTCTATCTCTTGTTCCTGAGAACAGGGGCTGGCCTTGAGACTTGCTCTAAGAGGCCTGCTGCTTCTGTTCTCGCGTTCCTGTGGAGCAGCCAGTTACCATGCAGTAGAACAGCAGCCCCGGCTAGAGTCCTGAGTGATGAGAGAAGTGGAGAGGCCGTCTGGAAGAGCGCCAAAGAGATGTGTGAAACCTTCTGGGCCCTTCAGACAAAGCCAATCATGGGCTGAAAGCAGCTGAATAGTGAACCCACCTGACGTAACAGGAAACAAAAGAACCATGTGGTTGGGCTCTGGCTGAAATCTTGACTAGAGAATCATGAGAAGTTTTTTAAGTTTTTTAAGCTAGGAAGTTCAGGTTTGTTACATAGCTACAGATAATCTGAAATGAGGTGTTAGGCAGCTGCATTAATTTCAAATGTGGAATTTTAGCTCCATTATATATGGTAAATAAATGTCCAGGAAAATAAGGGAGAAAAATGAGAAACTTCAAGTATACAAGAAAGAAAACCCATGAAGGAGAGAAATTTGTACAGTTGTCAATAAGGACAGAGCAAAATAAAATATAAATAACCAACTCTAAAGGAAATGCAAAGACACAGAAGTTAAAAGTTTCTAACCTCAAACATGTTAAAACTATTTGAGTATTAAAAAAGAAAATCAAAAGGTGTACATAGAAAAAGGCAGAGAGAGATGGGCGACTGAGTGGCTCAGTCGGTTAAGTGTCTGACTTTGGCTCAGGTCATGATCTCACAGTTCATGAGTTCAAGCCTGGAATCCAGCTCTGTGCTGACAGCTCAGAGCCTGGAGACTGCTTTGGATTCTGTATCTTCCTCTCTCTGCCCCTCCCCCATTGTGCTGCATGTCTTTCTCTGTCTTAAAAAAAAAAAAATAAAAAGAGGGGCGCCTGGGTGGCTCAGTCACTTAAGCATCCAACTTCAGCTCAGGTCATGATCTAATGGTCTGTGAGTTCGAGGCCGGCATCAGGCTCTGTGCTGACAGCTCAGAGCCTGGAGACTGCTTTGGATTCTGTGTCACCCCCTCTCTGTCACTACCCCTCCCCCACTCATTCTGTCTCTGTCTCTGTCTCTCAAAAATGAATAAACATTAAAAATTTTTTATAAATAACTTAAAAAATAAAGGGAAAGAAAAAGGGAGAGAAAATAACAGGATTGCATGGGCTATGCCACAGAAAATTTCATTAACACATAACATAAATAGTGGTGGGCAAAATGTTGACAAGAGAACTGGCTTCAAAATACTAGATACAGAAGTCAAAAGATCTCGGTTCAAGTTTTGGTTCTGTCCCTTCTTTGTTAGCCACATGAAGATGGCTAAGTTATTAAACCGTTCTGGACTTCTATCCTATTCTATTGCTTCTATTGCTGTAAAACACTCTGCTGTATTATGTGTGGACTCAGATTCACAATTAGCTAGACAAATCACTTACTTACATACCATCTGAATCACAGTTTATTCTCTTGAGAATTGACTGGCTAGGATTAATAACCTGGGACGCAGAACTTGATTTGGTCCCTATAATAAAATATGACCTGAATTGGTATTCTGGGAGAAGAAACTTTTTGTTAAGCCAGGAAAAGAGTATAAGCTAACATCTACAGGAAGAAACCCCTTTAAGTTCATTGGATATTTTTTAAGTGGATAAGCCACTGTACTAATAGGTGAGTAATAGATATAGCCCTGACTTCAAGAAGTTTGCATTTTCGGAGTTATAAGACAAGAATCCAAGTATCTGTAATAGAGGGGCGCCTGGGTGGCTCAGTCGGTTAAGCGGTCAACTTCGGCTCAGGTCATGATCTCGTGGTCTGTGAGTTCGAGTCCCGCATCAGGCTCTGTGCTGACAGCTCAGAGCCTGGAGCCTGTTTCAGATTCTGTGTCTCCCTCTCTCTGACCCTCCCCCATTCATGCTCTGTCTCTCTCTGTCTCAAAAATAAATAAACGTTAACAAATATCTATAATAGAAAGCAAACATAAGTGCAACTCAATAAAGTTAAAAGTATTATAAATATCCAGAGGAAGATCAATCAAAGTGGCATTAAGAATACATCTTGGTGGACAGACTGGATTTGGTAAGCGTAAGTTTACCAAAGATTCATTATAAGAAAAGAAGGATGTTCTGGTGCTGACGAAATGGCAGCTGCAAAGTAATCACAGAGACAGAAGAGATCAAAATATTCAGAGACGGTATTAGGGAAACAGCTTGGAAAGTAGCTTGGAATACAATCCTGGAAGGCCTTGAGCTTCCAGAGACCAGTCTTCACTGTTAGGCAACGGGGAAACACTGCACATTGACATTAACAAGGGGGGCGAGAGGACAAAGTAAAACATTATATTGTGAAAATATATCTGATATTTAGAATAAAAAATGCTTACAGAAAAAAAAAGGCTAAAACAGAGAGAAGAGTTATAAAGCATTTTAGTTATCCAAGGTATCGTAAAGAGCAAAAAACGGATTAAAATGTTAGGAGTCCAAAAATGATAGAAAATGGTAATTAAAGAAATAGTTAAACTGGCAAGGCTCGGTGGTACAATGGTACCGGGTGAGGGAGAAGTCAAGCGGACAGGCTTTGAGCTTGGGTGATTAGTAAAATTACCAACAGAATATGCAAAGTGAGGAAGGGGTGCACAAGGAGAAGAGTGTGAGGGTAGGGGGCAGGGGGAAAGAGGTCTCATTTTTCTGTTTGCTCACCATTTTCATAATCATCCTCATTATGAAATTCATAATGAAACCAGGCTTTAAACCTGAGGTTTAGCATCACAGGCTAGTGTGAAAAGGTCTCCCTCCCTCAGAAATTTGTATGCAAGCTTCTGCTAACAGTAAGGCTACAGACAGACCTTTTCAGTACATGATGCGCACTGCTTCACTCAGCTTCAAAACTCCTTTCCCAGCATTTCACCATTTGTGAAAACCCAACATGTGCTCAAGTCTCACTTGCCAAGGCCACCGTTAGACCCATGATCATTCTCAAGGAAGGTTTACAATCATCACTGACGCCAAAGGACAAATACACCAATGCTGATACTCCACAATTTAGCTGACGACTAAGAAAATTTCAGTGGGCTGTTTTAGAATTGATAATGTACGTGGCATGTTCACAATGGCTGGCTGGTGAGATGGCAAAAACGACTTGGCAAAGAAAATAAGGAAAAGGCATCATTAGCAGGAGAAAAGTATGGCTTTCTGAGGACTCTGGGCTGGACACGGGGAGGCAGAGATAAAGTCCACTGCACTGAGAACTTACCTGGGCAAACTTGTGAATCTGTTCTACCACTGCAGCAAAAAGAGCATGGACACTTTCATCAATCAGACTCTGCATGTAATGCACGGCCTCTTCATCAGACAGGTCTAGTCGGAATTTATCCTGAACCTATAAGATCATAGTATGTTAGTCTTGAAGGGGGGGTGGAGGGGGGAGACATACTTTGAAGAGACAGAACCAAATGGATACAGATGTTATTACAATATATTATGACTGATTTCTGTGACAAAGAAGTGTTTTATAACTTACAAGAAGTTCTGAAGTTATTATTCTTTTGAGTGTCAAAGTTTACTTTTTGCTATATGCTGTAAATCACCCTATCCTTGTTGGTTGCTACCTAGGAATAAACCTAACCAAAGATGTAAAAGATTTGTATGCTGAAAAGTATAGAAAGCTTATAAAGGAAATTGAAGAAGATACAAAGAAGTGCAACAACATTCCATGCTCATGGATTGGAAGGATAAATATTGTTAAAATGTCAATACTACCCAAAGCAATCTACACATTCAATGCAATCCCAATCAAAATTGCACTGGCATTCTTCTCAAAGTCAGAACAACCCTAAAATTTGTATGGAACCACAAAAGACCCCAAATTGCCAAACTAATACTGAAGAAGAAAACCAACATGGGAGGCATCACAATCCCAGACTTTAGCCTCTACTACAAAGCTGTAATCATCAAGATAGTATGGTATTGGCACAAAAACAGACATATAGACCAATGGAATAGAATAGAGAAACGAAAAATATACGAACAACTAATCTTTGACAAAGCAGAAAAGAGTATCCAATGGAAAAAGACAGTCTCTTTATTTTATTTTATTTTTAATTTTTTTTAATGTTTATTCATTTTTGAGAGACAGAGAGAGACATAGCATGAGTGGGGAAGGGGTAGAGAGAGAGGGAGACGCAGAATCCGAGGCAGGCTCCAGGCTCTGAGCTGTCAGCACAGAGCCCGATGCGGGGCTTGAACTCACGAACTGTGAGATCATGACCTGAGGCGAAATCAGGCGCTCAACCGACTGAGCCACCCAGGCGCCCCAAAGACAATCTCTTTAACAAATGGTGCTGGGAGAACTGGACAGCAATGTGAAGGAGAATGAAACTAGACCACTTTCTTACACCATACACAAAAACAGACTCAAAATGGATGAAAGACCTGAATGTGAGACAGGAAACCATCAAAACCCTAGGAGAAAGCAGGCTACAACCTCTTTGACCTCAGCTGCAGGGATTTCTTACTTGTTACATCTCCAAAGGCAAAGGAATTAAAAGCAAAAATGAACTATTGGGACCTCATGAAGATAAAAAGCTTCTGCACTGCAAAGGAAACAATCAACATAACTAAAAGGTAACCGACAGAATGGGAAAAGATATTTGCAAATGACATATCTGATAAAAGGCTAGTGTCCAAAATCTATAAAGAACTTATCAAGCTCAACACCCAAAAAGCAAATAACCCAGGTAAAAAATGGGTAGAAGACATGAATAGACACTTTTCCAAAGAAGACATCCAGATGGCCAACAGACACATGAAACGACGCTCAATGTCACTCATAATCAGGGAAATACAAATGAAAGCCACACTTGAGATACCACCTCACACCAGAGTGGCTAAAATGTACAAATCAGGAGACTGTAGATGCTGGCGAGGATGTGGAGAAATGGGAACCCTCTTGCACTGTTGGTGGGAATGCAAACTGGTGCAGCTGCTCTGAATGCAACCTCAGTGTGGAGGTTCCTCAAAAAATTAAAAATAGAACTACCCTATGACCTAGCAATAGCAATACTAGGAATTTACCCAAGGAATACAGGAGTGCTGACGCATAGGGACACAGGTACCCCAATGTTTATAGCAGTGCTTTCAACAATAACCAAATTATGGAAAAAGCGTAAATGTCCATCAACTGATGAATAGATAAAGATGTGGTTTATATACACAATGGAATACTACTTGGCAATGAGAAAGAACTAAATCCTGCCATTTGCAGCAACATGGATGGAACTGGAGAGTATTATGCTAAGTAAAATAAGTCAGTGTATCTTGAGAAACTTAACAGAAGACCATGGGGGAAGCGAAGGGGGGAACCAAGTTACAAACAGAGAGGGAGGAAGGCAAACCACAAGGGACTCTTAAATACAGAGAGCAAACTGAGGGTTGATGGGGGGTGGGGAAGAGGAGAAAGTAGGTGATGGGCACTGAGGAGGGCACTTGTTGGGATAAGCACTGGGTGTTGTATGGAAGCCAATTTAACAATAAATTATATTTTTAAAAAAAGAAAAACTAAATAGTAAACATGATTCTTAGGCCCTGCAAATTAAAAACAAAAAAACTGTTCTTTTAACTCAAAAGGGTGCTTTATTTTTTCACATTTTGAAGCTAGAACTACTGTGTAAGATTTAAAATGTGACATATTTATTAATAAATAATCTCCTTCACTTTATCCCTGTTGTTCATTATTAAATGGATATACCAAGGTGAGATGATAATAATATTCTCCCCCACTGTTTCACAGCCTATAGAAGAACAGAAACTAAGTTAGTCACCGGCAAAATCAACTGAAGTAGATCTTCCAAAAATGTCTCCCTTCCTATAGCAATTCCTTATACCTCTGCAAAGAACTACTTTAGTTGGTCTGTAATTTCCAGTAACAGAAATTTCTTTGTTTCATATTTATAGTTCCAGTTGATTCCCAATAACAAGAAGTACTAGAAAAATTAGTAGAAACGTATGAGAATGGTTCCTAAAAAATAAAAGTCAATGTTATTGATGACCACTTTGTGTAAAACACTTCACATCAAGATTTTGCCTGACTCTGAGATAGCAGTGAAGTAGAATAGTATTTCCATCTAGAAGATGCAGAAACTGAGGCACAGAGAATTTATGAAGCCAACCCAAAGACCCTTAACTGATGGCAGGGGTCTCACACTTCCAGACAATCTCATGCCACTGCACGAGATTATACTCTACTCCTTTCTCCTCTTATAAGTGATCCATATATACTTTGGAAAAAACAGGCAAGGAGAAAATGATGTTTCCAAGCAGATAAAAAATGGTCGTATTTAGTATTTACTGTTAAGTATAGAATTTAACTACCACAAAAATGAAGAAGGACACAGTACAACAACCATGGCCGTGGAACGGTGCTCATCTCTTTGCTAGATGGGAGGTATACCAAATGACCCAACAGCTCTGCAGCTTCAGGCTGGGGAAGTACAAGAGAGGTGGGCATAAAGAGTGAAGGATGATTCGGCGGAGGGACATCTAAAGGTCTGGGCTTTTTTTTTTTTTGTTTTTAATTTTTTTTTTTTTTTTACATTTATTTTTGAGAGAGACAGGGCATGAGCAGGGTAGGGGCAGAGAGCAAGGGGGAGACACGGAATCCGAAGAAGGCTCCAGGCTCTGTGTTGTCAGCACAAAGCCCGACTCGGGGCTCAAACTCTTATGACCTGAGCTGAAGTATGGCTCGTATGACTCATATGACCTGAACTGAAGTAGGATGCTCAACTGACTGAGCCACCCAGGTGCCTCTGAAAGTCTATCTTGAATGAACTAGCTCTCCTATTTCTGAATCCCAATTAATGGCATATCTCTTCTTTGAGTTTAATCCTTTATTTTCCTTGACTTAGAAAGATGTCTGACAGGTCTGGAACTATTTTTAAAAGCATCAAAAAACTACAGATCAGAAGAATCAGAACTTCAGCCAATTGATCAAAACTTAAATGCTTGTACATGCGCTTGCAACACAAACAGAATATATATATTTGGCATAAAAAGATGTTATTTACCAAATATGAAAAAATAATCTTTTATAACAATGAAGTTAAGGTTAACTGCATATAAATGGTTGATTTGGTATCACATATACTGACCGGCCTACTTGGTACTGTCCCCTAGGTCCTTAAGATTCTAATCATTTTCTTCAAGCTATATTCTCTTTGCTCTTCAGATTGTATACTTAAGCTCTATTTATATGTGTGCATGCACACAAACATGCACAAACACAGTCTCTAACATTCCAATTAGTACTAAATATTGAGTTTGTCTTCAATAACCTTTTGATGTACACTCTTCTTGCATCCACACTCTCAGGGGTGTAGAGCTATTCCCCACACAACACACATTTCTAGACTAAACTATATTGTCTTTGGGGGTGACTGGGTGGCTCAGCTGGTTAAGCGTCCAGCTTCAGCTCAGGTCATGATCTCATGGTTCATGGGTTCAAGGCCTGTGTGGGGCTCTGTGCTGACAGCTCAGAGCCTGGAGCCTGCTTCAGATTCTGTCTCCCTCTCTCTCTTCCCCTTCTCCACTCATACTCTGTATACTCTTTCTCTTAAAAAATAAACATTAAGAAAATAAATTTAAACTATATTGTCTTTCATAAGGAGCACAGAGATATCATTTATACTTAATCTTTACCCTTTGTCTCTGAAAGCTCAAAACACATCATTGCGAAACTAATTTAGCATTCATTAATAAAGACTTTTGCTTAAAACAATTTAGTGTTTAGCATCTCTGAAATAAGAGTAACTTTCATTAAAATAATAAAAGCAGACACTTCCTCTCAAAATTTTTTATTTAAATTATTAGAATAAAAAAATTTTCCTTGTAATAATTATTCAATCACAAAAGTGATTACAATAAAGGAACACTTTTCATTCATCAAGGTGAAAGAAAGAGTTTTAATCTAAACAGTATTTCCTTGCTGAGTTCATTTGATAATCTGAACTGCATTATAATAATAGAAAAAAATCCCTTAATTGAATAAAAACCAGAATTTAAAATAAAGAGTAATTAAAAAGAAAAATGATAAAAACTGAAACCCCCATCCAACTACTGCTAAAAGAGAATCAATGTTATAATTGTTTGTAATAGGACACATGACTGCTAAAGAAAAATGACACCTACATTACCAAAACTCCCTAAGAGTGGATATTATGGCTTATATGCTTTAATAAACATAACTTGTAGGCACCAAGGAAATTTAATTTTACAGGTCATTCGAAACAGATCTTCAATTTGTAGATTTTCAATTATACATACACATATTCATTATAAATATGTGTATACATACAAATATGTATTCATACAAATATATATGTATATAATTTTTTTTTGTTTTACAGATTAGTCAAAGATCAATTTAGAGAAAGAACATATCCCTTTATTCTTCAACACAAAACAGTATTATCTTGTTAAATTCCTTTGAATAAACTCATTACCACAATTTAAAAGATTACTCATTTAAAGAAAAACACGAATGAAAAAGCACTGCTAAGTGGTGATGTTTATCCATTAAACTATTCTATTTCTCTTTCTTTCTTTTTTTTTTTCTAAATAGAGACTCACCTGTATCAAAAAGCTAAGAAAATTCAAAACTCCCTGTAGATAGGCAATTGCCTTTTTTCAACACACTCTCCCTGGTAACAAAGTGAGTGATTTGCTAGGAAATACAGTTTTGTTTTGTTTTTTTTTAATTGAAGTGCAGTCAACATACAATGTTACATCAGTTTCTGAATACACAAGTCTTTTATCTCAAATATCTTAACTTCCTTTTATTCACTAGGACAATCTAGTCGGACAGAGCTAAGAAATCTTATTTCCATACCACAAGTTCATAAAATATCTCCTTTTAATTTATTCAGAAAGAGCTGACAAACCTAATTGGTGAGGCCCTTCCTGGCCACAAATCCTAAAATTTTCAAAATCAATGCCAACTCAACATTTCATTTTCCCCTCACTTTTATTTTTTCTCTAAACACTAATCACTATTAATATGTTACATATTTTAACTTACTTTATCCTGTTTCTTTTCTGTTTCCCTTATTAGAAGGTAAGCTCCTCATTGAAGGCAAGAAATTTCATTTTATTATTACTATAACTCAAACAATAAGATAGTGCTTGAGACATAGTAAATCTAAATAGCTCAATAAATACTGTTGAGTGAATGAATGAAGTAGAAAAAATATTCATGAGAAGGATAAAGGTAAATGTAGGAGAATAATCACCCTTAGACTAGAGGAAGGCAGGTAGGGTGCAGTTCAACACTAATGACTGTTTTGATCCACTAATAAAAGAGGATTTAAAGCAAATAGGGCAAAATGTTTAAATACAGATGGTGATTACTGGGTGTTTGTTACATGAGCATCTGTATTCTTTATGATTTAAGTAGTTCATATAAAATTTACTGAAAGAAAAAACTAGTATGATCTGTTTGCTCATTTTTGAAAATTAGTCTATCCATTATGGTTTAGTTATATTAGCACTACAACACTTTGCTTTTATCAATATGCATTATTTTTATTAGACTACTTGGATAACTTTGTTCTAAATTATTAAAAGGATTAAAGCAACTTCTGTGCAAGCTTCCCACAGCAATATAGCAAAGACTGGCACACTAACCTACTACTACCAGATACTTAACTGATGTCTGTGATTGATGACCATGTTTTTAAATCATTGTGATTCCATCTCACATTTTTTGGGCAATTGGGTTTTATAAG